>NW_027468774.1:35278687-35396187 GCF_046254945.1 Alosa pseudoharengus
AAAACAACCAGAACCATATTCCTATTATTCGACTAGCAAAGAACCAAAGGCTTAAGCCTCTGTTGGTATAAGAGAAGCTCAATACAGCACTGGTGTCAACATGTAAGCAAGGTGTGACAGTGTGAAACATGCTGTTGTGGCAGTGTGGTTGTTTGTGTGCAGAATGTGTCATTTTGGAGTTTTTGAGTTGTAGAGTGTGTGTTTATGAAAGTCTAAATGCACATGTGAGGTGTGTGTGTGTGTGTGTGGTTTAAATCTTACCAGTGCTGCCTGTCCTCCCCTCTCTCCTGAGGCCACAGAGCATGGCTGAACACTACAACTCCATCTACTCCGCGCACACACACACACACACACACACACACACACACACACACACACGCCTCCAAAGGTGAGTGTATACGCTCCTACTCAAGTCCTCTCCACGACCCACAGCACTGGGCTGAGGCTCTGGGCTGAGAGTTCTACAGCGGAACAAGCCAACGCGCCAGATGCACAATTAATACAGCGCTTTTCCTTTTCCAGACAAGAACTTGGTCTCCCATCCAACGCTCATGACCCAAGGAAGGAGCCGCAGAACAGAGCACTGAAGAATCCTCACGGACTTGCAAGCTGTCCCACATGCCTAGTAGACATCACCGTCTCTGCAGAAGCATCCAAAGAGCGAGTCGGAAACACGCACGAGTCCTCCTGCTTCCCCTTCCTGCGAGTCTCCGAGTCTTCGAGCCCTTGTGGCCGCTCCTCCACCACTCCAGTGCTCCCACGTGAGTCCTGAGGACGCCCGGGCGGTCAGTCGGAGCCTTGCTACTGCCACAGGCACACGCGCACGCTGTCAGAGAGCGAGAGGGGGCGGGGACGGAGGAGAGCGACAGCACCGTCCTCTCTCCCTCCAGGAGGGGCCCCTTGCGGTCAGCTCGTCTGTGCAGCGGTCCGGCGCTCAGACGGAGGGACGCAGCTAGAGAAGGAGGCAGCTCTGCAGAGCAAGGGGAGACTCGGTGTGTCGTCTGGTCGGGGGTGAATCAGAGAGGTTGTGCTCAGGGAGAGAGAGAGAGAGAGAGAGAGAGAGAGAGAGAGAGAGAGAGAGAGAGAGAGAGAGCACGTCCCTGCTGTGAGAACAGGCGACTGAGAGAGACCAGCAGTCCTTTCAAGCGTGAATGAGCCGTGTCCCTTAAACAGACTCTGAGTGGTCTGATTCACAGCTCTCTCTCAGTCTCTGTCCTCTCTACATTCTCTCTCTCTCTCTCTCTCTACCTTGCTGTCTTTCTCTCATTCACTCCTTGTGCCTTTTGTCTGCTCCCCCACTCTTTCTCATTTCACTTGTCTCTCTTTCTGGCTTCTGTGATTTTGTGTCTTATTCTCTTAACATTGTGTTACCAATCGTTTGCTGCCTTATCACAGTTTTTCCCTCCTAGAGACAATTGCTTCTTGCTGTGTGACAGGAGCCTCACTCTTTGCCAGAGGGATATGATTCAGACACACAGACACACACACACACACACACACACACACACACACACACACACACACACACACACACATACACCCCAAGCTCCTGTGGCATAAAGGCAGCCTCACACACGCCACCCTCCCCTCACTTTCTTTGACAAATACAGTAGGCAGTTACAATCACTGCCACACTTCCCAACCCCCCTCAAACTAACACACACAACCACACATACAACCGCATATTCGACCCTCTCACGTACATCACTTTTCTGCCTGTTCAAACGACTTACCATCACAAAACCATCCGTCATGTGGTAGAGAAATATATGCACATGTGTGCATTCATGTGTGCAAATTATTCACTGAGAATTTCTGTCACTACTCAATGGCACGTGTTAATGTGAATATTATAAACAAATACTAGATACATAACAAAGATTTTCTTTGGTCCTCATAACAAACATGTAATATCTGGGAGAACTCTGTTTATAACACAAATTAGCAGGCGTTGGCGCGCTATGTGACACTTCTCTCTTACACATTCTGCTATGGGAGAAAGAAACGACAACAACAAATGTTCATACAGACTGCTTCTGTTCAAAGCTTTGGCTTCACTATGAGGACTGTAATGTATCCTGACAGCCTTTTCTAGATGTTGTGATATATTGCTCCTAATGAATGAAAGCAATGTACAAAAATAACCTGCGTGTGTCAGTGCAACTGAACAAAACACACGCTTAACATCCGTTCAGCTGCCCCCCTTCTGCCTTTCTAAGGACAACATGACTCTCCACACCTGTTTGACCATTTGTCACCCTCCATACCACACCCACCTCCCACACACTGCCCCAACGCATACCCCAACACACACAATACACTCACACGCACACACACACACACACACATACAGTACATAGACATACACTTGCACAACACACATAATTAGCAATAACACTTACATCCCTTTCAATGTATCACACACTCCAAATAAACAATGTGCCTAATTATACTCAGGCACGTTATTCACAGCCAGATTATATACCAGTTTCCCACTCTTTCAAAGCATTTTATCCTGCACAATGAGAAGAAAACCAATTCAATCAACTGCACACACACACACACACACACACACACACACACACACACACTCACACACACACACACAGGCATGCACACAAAAGAGAGTGTATACCATCCAGTGCTTCATATTTCAGACCGATGTGATCAATGTTTCTCGAAACTTCTGGGAATAAATTGCAGTAATGCACATCAACAAACATCACAGTGCCAGAGGAGATCATGATGCCCTTTTACCATTTTACTTTTGTTCTCACCCCTTCAGACCTTTCTTTTTAAGCTGTTCAGTGTTCACACACAGATTGGTTCATTGCATTTAGTTCCCGTTTAGAATAATAGACACAATAGGTCAGTCACAGATGGATTTGGACAATGAGCTACTGACATTATCCTCTCTCTCTCTCTCTGACTTAATCATACACATAACACAGATTTCTTTCACAGTCTCGTGCTGTAATGTTCTATCCTCCACTACTGCACACTCGTGCTCAAGAGGAGGAGCAAAGGACGCAGCACTCTCAGAACTCAAGAGAACTGTTTTGAGACTATTGATCTCCCGTGTTCCTCAAATACTCCCACAAAGAATGGCTTGAGTAATGTAATGTTGCAACAGCGGCTTGTGATCACACACACATGAGGCAGCAGTTGCTGATGTGTGTGAGGAACTGGAGGGAACTGGACTACTGCTCACTGTTTCAGACTGTGAAAGGTCTGTTTTGAAATGACACTGCCCTCCATTGGGTTGACTGGGCAAGTACAGCAGAAAACTAGAAGGAGTTGAAGACATATGGCAATTAATTCAATTCCATTCATTTTTTTGTGTTTTCTGTTTTAATCAGTGGCCCAAGTGATAATTTTTCAAGTCCTCAAAAAAAAACCTACATAAGCAAACATATACAATAAAACAAAATGCAAATAATTTGAACTGAGTGATATGACCCTCAAGTCAAACATGGTGGCTCCATGGTGATTCCAGATAGCATACAGAACACACACACACACACACACACACACACACTGTCCAAATAACTTTCACCAAATATTGTGCATTCATACTGAAAACAGTATTAATTTGAGTAATTAAACGGAAAGTACCCAGTATTAGGGTCTTTCTCACACCTATACAAACCACAACAATGCCATTACTCATACTGTCCAAACTGTGCCATGACGACTCAAGCCTATGACACAAAAACTCTATTTTAAACCCTCCTTCCCCAATGAATGCAAATACTAACCTCTAACTTGCTGATATCAAAATGATTTTCATTTCTAAACCCTGATCTGCCCCCTCACCTTTGGTCCGTCCCCTGATGACTCCAACTCTGCACCTGAGGGAGAAGGAGAACATCCTCCTCTTCCCCTTCACACCCCCGACTGCTCCCTTCTTCAGAGGCTCGGCGCGGCTCAGAGCCTGCGGGAGATGCTTGGGGTTCAGCTTGCAGGTAACTCGCCACATTCCGCTCTTCTGGTCTCTCAAGCATCACTGTAAACAAGCAGAGGGGGAGAAAAGCGTCTCTCTCTCTCTCTCTCTCTCTCTCTCTCTGTCTGTCTCTGCCACTTTCTTTAGCTTGTACGCTTGTCTCTCTCTGATATGCACCTTCGTCCCACACGGTCTCCACCCAGTTGGAATAGCGCCAGCATGATGAAGCGACAGAAAGACACGATGAAAAGAAGCCAACAGATGTAAAATGTCAAATCACAGCAAGAGCCAAGTGGAGAGTGGGACGATCCCACGATACGCTGAAATGAGGACTAAAAGAGCTAAATCAGATATTGAGAGAAACAGTCTGGCAAACACAATGGAGGACTGACAGAGGTCACATCTCTTAGACATCATGTAAAATGAAAACATTTGTGGTTTAAACCTCATACCACATATTCAAGAGTGTAGTGGTAAAATAAGAGGTGGGTAAACAGATTTTTTAAAAAGGCATTCATGATGATGGTTGGATGATGGATGATGTTTGATAATGTTTGATGATGGTGGCGGTTATTGTTCAATGTTTATAATAATACCAGTGGTATAAATATTGATGAGTGTACATATTTTGAATCTGGATACTACAGTGTGATTTTTGAATGTTAAAAGTTGCAAATGGTGAATTAACTCCTTTGAAAGGTGGATAAACTCTAATAAGAGGTGAATAAACTCTATTCCTGACATTTCAGAGGTGGATGAACTGTGTTTACTTGCGTTTAGCGTCACTACAGCCCTGCACACATTGTGATGATACTGAAAGTGTAACACAATATGCACATATACTCTTCACATCCACATTTTTAAAAGGTGAATCACCTGCAAAGCCATCATGCTAGTTTGCAGCTTTTGGTGTGCTTTTTTTAAAATACAGCATGCTGTACCAGAGCAATGTATGTTTGGCTGTGTATGGTAGTGTGTGTAGCTTAGCAAAATGTATGTGATGTTGTTGAACTACATGGGTTTGTGTGTGTGTGTACTGGTGTGTGTAACGCAGCGGCATGCTTCTGGCTGCCTGTTACCCACAGACAGATGGACTGAGCAGAACACTGCAGAGATGCAGTCTGGCAAAGCCCTCCACCCATCCAAACACAGAGTAGCCTACACATGGCTATGCTCACGTTAGAGGAATGCTTCCTGACAATGTAGGCCACCTCATGGTTTGATGCTGAAGACAAATTTCTCTGAGGCCCAGTCATCCAACTGATGCTGTAGATACCTACTTCCCAAAGTAGCCTATATCAAATAATAATAATAATAATAATAATAATAATAATAATAATCTTTATTTATATAAAGATCTCCATCCAAAGTACCTCTATAGATAAAATATTTATGTTTGAGGCAGAGTATCTGGGATTTTAATGGAAATAAACGCAAACCTTAATATCACTGGTTTTTACTGGTCTTGTCTTAAAATAATTTGAAATGCATTCAACATGAATAATCATTAGCCCTAATCTCATAGCGACACATAACAATTGCCTAAATGGCATGGCATCAGTGCAACACAAATGATGAATTAGTGTTAAGTACAAGCAAGAGCCAATATCACATTTAAACAGGTATCTGCATTTTCTAGGCTAGGTTAAAATATGTCTTTTGTTAAGAGGGAAAATCAAAACGTCAATGAGCAAAATGCATCATGTGACTGAATTCTATTTCCTCCACATTCTTTCAGGCTGTCACAGGCATGGAGGTATTATGGTCACAGGTCACAGAGACTGCAGCTTTTCTGCCTCCTTGATTGGCTAAACCATTTTTATATATTTTAAGAAGGCCTAGTTATCACCTATATTTATCATGTATGTTATCCACAAATGTAACTGACAATCTGATTCATTGAAATAGGGTGTGTCATGCTTTGACTTGGTGTAGTATTAATGGAAGAGGTCTGCTCTGTCTCGATTAAGAAGCGTCACGGCTGTTTCCTAATTTATACAAAATCGAAAGTGGATGTTAAGTGTAGCCTACGACATTTTAAAAGTGATAACGGTGTTATAGGTCACAGAGTTTAAAGTGGAAGTGTAGGCCTAAGGGTGTCAAAGAACTGTATAGATAGGAAGAGTCGACAAGCGTGTTTACTGAGTTGGCGATTTATAGTCAATACAACTGTTTCATCAAGTTGATGATTAAATCTGACTATTTCCTCATTGCCATCACATGATCATTTCTCCTTGGCAGGCACACGTTCTTGTTCGCTGGGTCTTTGACGAACACAACACATTTTCATGGAGAATCAACGACTTTTAAGGTGCGTAACGCGAAGGTTGGCTACATTTTCAAGCACTTTGTGTAACTTAGGCTACTACTAAGAGGATCGTATGTGAAGACCCAAAGTTAATGTGAAAGTGAAAGTTATAGTGGCCCTCAGCAATCGATTAATCACACCGTGAAATCTGATTTTAACGTTAAATGAACTATTTCGCAGTGGGCATGGACCGTATTATGGCAGTGACAACCCTGGCTACTGCCCAGCAGCACCCGCTACTCCAGGTAGGTACTGACCTTATAGATTTGTAGCCTACTCCATGTGTTTTCCATGCAGATCATCATGTAACCTAAGTTAGGCCTTGATCAAACTGTAGCTTAAAGACTGGAACAGAGTGTTGATGATGATGATGATGATGATGTGCTGATGCAGGCTATGGCACAAACAGTTTTCTTTTTTTTTCTTTTTTTTTTTTTGGGGGGGGGGGGGGGTTCCCCGGATTCCTATGTAGGTGAAGTAGTTTTGTAATTACATGGATTGCCTGGCCTATAATAGCAACACTGATGCAAATATCCATATAATTTAAATAGCCTACCTACAAGAACTTAGACTAGGCTAGTACCAACAGGAATCAGGTGTGGATGGCCGCCACCCTGCGTCGATTGGGTGAAAAACCATGAACGTCCTTCCTGTATTTCAAGCTGTATGGATTTTGAAACATCCCAGGACTCTTTCGCATTAGGTGTTAGCCTACTGAAGTTAGTTCCACAGTTGGATAGACCATGTACAGTCCACAGGAAGGTCAAGGTAAGTCATTAAAACAAATTCTTGTCTTAAATGTCGCCACTGCGATTCTGAAACATCGCGTAATACGGGCGAGCATGTATAGGCTATAAATGATTTACTTCCAAACAGCTGATGAAGTTACAAGTTACGCACATCAGTGCTGTTCGCAGCAAGACATCTCAATTTAGAATTGAACTTCAGCCAACGACTGTGTCAATCTGGAGAGATTTAATGAGTAGGAATTTCGATTTCGTCAGCTCATATTATCCGACATCGAAACTACTTTAACGTAGTTTTCTTGGAGTTTAATACTCTAAAGCTTTTGATACAATGTTTCAGAGATGTGTGCTGTTTGTAGGATGTATATGTACCCTAATTTTAGGTGCGCCTCACAATCATTTAACAAATATACCAATAAATAAACGTTGATCTTCCGATAGAGATTCCACACAAACTGGTTTGTATGGTTTTTTGTCTCAGCTATGTTCGCCCCGCCCGTGTCAGACCCCTCCGCTCCTTCTGCGCCGCCCGCCAGCATGTTTGACAACGTCCCGGGTTACGAGGGAACCGTGATGGGAGGAGGTGAGTTCCGGGGAACAGGATTTCAGTGTAAGTCAGTAGGCTATTATGTATGAATGTAAGTTGATGCTTTGTTTGGAATTTTCCTTCATCTTCATATTGACAGGTGGATTTCTGCCTCCACCTATGCCAACTGTGCCAGTGCCTATGCCTGAGCCAGGACAAACACACCCAGACTGGAAGTAAGATCTCTCTCTTGGTCTGTCTCTCTCTCTCTCTTTCTGATTTAACTTGTGACCTGACTAAATTGTACTGCTGCCTGTTACCATAATGCAGTACTGTCAAACCTATAACAGCACTGCTAAATCACATGATTATGGCATGATAAGGTTTGCAATGTGTTTGCAATGTGTTACTATGGTCAGGACTTTTAAAATACCAAGGTCAAAAATGGAAAGAAATGGACAGATTGAGACTTCAGATTCAGTAATCCATCCCTGATAACAGGGATGTGAACTATTGAACGTGTTGTAACCTATAGGGCGTAGTCTACTATAGGCTACCTATAGACAGTGATTACTGTCAGATTTCAGTTGTACGATTTCAATTGCACAATACTGGTAATTCCGCTACATCTAAGCTTTAAAGTCAGTGGTGTGTGTATGTGCATGTGTGTGTGTGTGTCTGTGTCAGTGATGGAAATTAACTTTCACGTTTTACCAGGATTTGGCTGGTGGTGGCTGGTGCCAATTTCAATTGGTTGTTGTTGAGTCTGGGTCACTTATCCCTCACTTGGGAGGGTCCTTCCTTTTCTCTCTCTTGTTGAAACCACAAAAGACTAAATAACTGATCCATAATATTATTTGACAAAAGGTTATGTTGGGGTCATGCTTATGAACAATACAGGTGCATCTAAAAAAATAGAATATTGTGGAAATGCCCATTGTCCTGCCCGGACTGAGAAATTAAAGACTCAGGAAAACATTGTCAGTGTTTTGATTTAATTAGCTGATTAGAGCTCCTCTCAGGTCGACATTTCTGTATTATAAATTCTTAATTCTAAAATGTTGAGATTCAGGATTCTTGATTTCCATGAGATGCACACCGTAATCATCAAAATTAGTATCATCAAAATTAAAACCAAAAAAAGCCTTGAAAAAATAAATTACAGGAAAAATGAACGTTTCCATGTTATTCAAATGTTTTGAGATGCACCTGTATAATCCATCCACAATAGCATCAATTATCCATCCAAAATAACAATAGTCCAGCTGACATTATTGTGCCCTCGTTTTGAGAAGTCAGATTGTAGCTGCAACTATGTGTTGCGGGATGCTGAATTTGCAGTGATATTTGTCTCGCCAGCTTTATTTTCACTTATTAAATGAAACAAAACCTGAAGGAAAAAAATATAGATGACCTCGGTACCCTCAATGATAGATAGGAGCATGAATATGGCACATAATAGTTAATGATACTAATAATAAACATTGATTATTATATAAAGACCCTTTAGTCTGATCCTCAATCTGTTGCAGAAGGCCCCTGGAAGAATCCCAGGGAAAGTTACTCTTTTATGAAGAATTGACTTATATTTGCTGCAGTGTGCAGGAAGATGCTTCTATGTAAAACATCCTGTCAGGCAGTGTTATCATGCGAGTGTGGTTTTCAAGTAGGGCTGCACAGTTATTGCAGTCGGCAATCGCAATATGAACCAATGCAATTATCTAATCGCAAAAGCTACAAATAATCGTGGTCAGTTAATCTTGTCATCCTGCTTGACTGTGCCACTTCTGATTGGTGAGCGTGCACACCGTGCAAGAAACACAAAACCCCTGGCCGGTGAGCTTCAGCCAATCAGGAGTGCTGTACCTCCTACGCACCAGGCATGTTCACCAATCAGAAGCGGCACGAGACATTTGGAATATTGAACTGAATCAATTCATTGACATTCAAATCACGATATCTGTCAGCCCTATTTTCAAGGTGTTTTTTTCTGTTGTTTGTGGTGAAGTGGTGGACTGGACACAGTTGACCGTTAAGTTGGCATTTAAGTGTATAAGCTGTGAGCAATGCTTAATGCAGTGGTTCCCAAACTTTTATGGCTCACGGCACCCCTAAATATCTCTCTCTCGATCCACGGCATCCCTATCTCAACCTCCTTTGTGCATTACATGTACTTCATGCCATTTTATTTAGCCTTGTGATATGTTGGATAGGCCATAACTGCTTTTATTATAGCATTACTATGAGAAGGTGAGGTTCATCTCATTTTTGTTTTATTTAAATGAACCGCTCTCTTTAATTCAACTCATTTAATAGAACTTTTGAAAAAATAGTGAACAGAATATGAACAGAAATATCAGGAATAGGCCTTCAACTGAAGTGCATAAAACATATGTCCCTCTATCACAACTGTATTTTGAAATTTATATTGTGGCTATTTAAAAAAAAAAAAAAAAAAATTATCAAACTTTGGACTATTCCGTGGCACCCCTGAGCATGCGTCACGACACACCAGGGCCGCGGCACCCACTTTGAAAAACCCTGGTTTAATGTATTGATCTGCGGAACTAGGGCCAGTTAAGGAAAACATTCTCTATTTGTTATATCTCTCCTTTTATAGCCATGGGATTGCTCAAAGAGATACTTCTTGGCATGCATTGCATGTATACTTATGTCTTGTTTACTTCTCACATGCTTTCAGAGAATTCTGCAGCCTTGCTGAATATTTGTTGTATTTGCTGAATGGGCACAAGTCATTAAAGGTGTACTCAGTGATTGCGCAGGAAGTCGCGATTGTTTATGTTTAATCTACTGCTGTAAATCGCTTTTAGCTTAGCTTTTGTCCAAAACAACATACATCAATTGTTTAACCAGGACCAAACAAAACCCACCAGAGAGGTAGCTCATTCCTACCTGTGGCAACATTTTTTTATGGGCACAGTGGCTGCCTGCACCTTTAATTTAATCTTTCACACTCAAAAAATTCCAGAGTATTATTTATGGAAACTATGTTGGTGCATAATTACTTTAGCTGGTAACATTTGAGACCATACATTTTTTTCAACTGTGTTGTTTGCATGAGTGGCAGAATGTTGAAAGTTGAGCTGTTTTATTTTGGGAGTTATTTTTCGAGTTGCTACCGTAACCATGTTGCTGCATTCTTCTCTGCAGCATTCCGTCCATCACTGAGGATACGGCCCGAGACGCCTTCATCATGTTTGCTTCCAGCAAGTGCTGCTACAGCTCTGACCCAGCCAGAAACGGAGTTATCACCAGAATGGAGGCCTTCAACACCTACAGGGTGAAGGGTGCACTCTCTTTCACACACACACACACACACACAGTGTTGTGCCTGAACACGTTCATTGAACGATGCAAACTGAACGTACTGTATTACTGTCTGATGAACGTTACTGTGAACTCATTCATTCTGGTGTCTGTAAACGGTGTTGTAAGAAAAATTGAGTGCGAGCAGACAGAGGCAGGTTTGAAAACTGAGAACATGGTGAAACATTTATTGGTTAACAATGGTGTTAGAACTACGAGCTCGGAGGCCAGCATATGAGCTCGGAGGCCAGCATAGCTCACCGCTTATGGCGGCGGCCAACTGAACCTCTAGAGCTGCGTCTTCCCTCTGCATTTAAAGTGTAGCCCACCCTCTTTGATTGTGTCAAGAGGAAAGGACTCATCATGAACTGATTAATTGTCGTCATGTGTCCCCATGTGGTTCTCATGATCGTCTAGTAACAATGGGTCATGTGAGCATTTGATTGACAAGGTCACAAGAGCAGTTTGGTCGACAAAGGGTTTGGCATGATCAAAGGCTAGGGTGATGATTAAAATGAATGTTAAAATGCATACACTCTGGAATTTCTCACTACAACGGCACGCTCTCTCAGTTTAACTTCGTTCAATATGGTGCCAGATTTCTATAGAGCCTTCCTGCCAAAAACCCGGCTAAAACACACTGTAAACAGGCCTTAATATGTAGCGGAAAACACCCAATCTGGCAACACCAGCCACCAATGTTGCACCGCTGCATGTGTCATCAAAACAAAAAGCAGCATGGATCCGACCTTTTACTGTCTATGGATCAGACAGCAGTTAGGCCAATGTATGCGAAAAGCAGCAGGGAGGCGTCGTAAGATCATATAAACGAGTTTTATGACGAGGTCGGTGAGGATGGGAAAAATCTTAAATTTCTGCACAAACTTTGCCCACCTGTTTTCAAAAAGAAAATCCGCACTTCAGTCACATCCACATTGAACTGAAGCACCCGGCTAGCCTTTCAAGCTATGTGCAAGCAAATAAAAAATCTAAAGACAAGACAGATCCTAACTGAACTAGTTCATTTTGAAATGTGTGAACTGAACTTTGAACTAATTTATGCAGAAAGTGAACTTTCCAACACTGCACACACATATATATATATACACACACACACACACACACACACACACACACACACACACACACACACACACACACACAGAATGTGCAAACATGCATAAGCAAACAACAATCAGTCCTTATACCTATTCTTATGTTTGTCTTTTCAGTATCGCCTAGAGACCTTCAATGAGTCAAGATCTACTGAATGGAGCCAGGAGCCCTACAATGGTAAAATTTCAAAGCCATGATCGATCACATTGTTGACATTTTTTACAACTGCTCTCATTTTCTGAAACTTGGTCTCATTTAGTATGGTTAGACATTTTAAATACATTTTTGCATTTTCAATTTTAGATTGTGGAAAATAGTTTAATACAAAAGTTCATTATGAGATATTGCAACTTATTTAGTCAACACATAAGTGCATGGCTATTCAGGGTGCCGAGGGTTGTAATGGCAAGAGTGTATTATATAGGTCTAACCACAACACATCAACACAACCAATATTCTTGTGATATGTGTCTTGCATTTTAAAGCACAATGTATATTCTTTGAGTGCCAGATCCCATCACACATCATGTAAATTTCACATTTTATGTGTAAGCTGTTAACTGCTAATGACATGAGAATTGTTTTTACTGTGTGTGTGTTTGTATACATGTGTTAGGGCAACCTGTGGATGCCTTCACACAAGCAGTTCCAGGCCCTTGGGACGTCCCTGCCCAGGCTCCAGCTTTCTTCAAGGATCATACCCAAGATATCAGAGTGCCCTACACTTCATCTGTGAAGGTATATTCTTTGTCTCTCCCGCCTCTCTCTTTCTCTCCCCTTTTCTATCTCCCTCTCTCTCTCTAATTGTCTTTTTCAAATGACATATGAATGTCTGTATGGAATGTGATGACTGGACTGCTTGTCTCTCTGCCCTGAGCAGAATTGCTATGTTCTCTCTCTAATTGTCTTTTTCAAATGACATATAAATGTCTGTATGGAATGTGATGACTGGACTGCTTGTCTCACTCGCTCTCTCTCTGCCCTGAGCAGAATTGCTATGTATGCCTTGGGATGGGCAGAACCCCATGCAAAGACTGTGCTGGAGCCGGCAATGTGAGTATCTCATGCGATCAACACACAACACAGGGCTGGTACCTACCTACGTACTGGCTCTGCACACAACACGTAACACTGACATTTGACCCACTGTATGTGTCTAACAAAAAGACTGCTTAAGTGACCATCATAAACCAAAGCAATCTGGTTAAAAGCTCTCTAGGGTAACATTTACACCCTCGTATTTTTCTGTTTCTTTCCCAACAGAAAGTTTGCTGGGTGTGCAATGGCTCTGGATATCGCCATGGAAATGATCGCTGCTCGTCCTGCAATGGAAGAGGAAGAGATAAGTAAGTTTCACTCTCTCAAGATTTCAAAATTAGAGACAGAGACAGAACTTGTGACAGGATATAGAATAAAGAGCACTACCATATTTAGACCATACTCTTTTATATCGTAACACCTCCAATTATCACCCATTTCGTTCGAAAATTCTAAAACAACAATGTTTTTTAATACTTCAAAATAACATTTGATAAATTAACCTTACATTTTTCAGTAGCCCTAGGTGTGTAGATTTGAACAAAATCTGGTTTGGTTCTTACCGGGGCTTTTACTGCCTGAAATGTCCGATTTTGTTTACCGCGCTCGTTGCTCGGATGTTAGTGCTGGCCTGGTGGGTCGTTTATTTCCACCCTTTCAATGGCACATGAATGGTTAGACTGAGAATTCTCGTCGCTACTTCAAAATTCCACCAACTACTTCATGCAGTTATGTACATGCAGCATTATAACACTATTTAAACCACTTATAGTGACTGTAGTTTGAAATTTTCGGTACAAAGACAATTTATATACCCTTTCCGGATGGGATCTTAAGTTTTTGCCGGAATCCATCGTCCTGGTTGTTAGGGGAATGAATATTACAGTTTTTTACAATTGTTTACACACGTTTTCAAAACTCTGTGTCTATTTTTCAAAACTCCACACACAAAACCCACAACTGCTCACACAAAATGCAAAATGCCCCAAATCTCCAGCAAAATGACACACAACATTCAAAATGTCAAAAACACATGTTTAAAGCAAACATTCGCCTCACATTACAAACACTTTTGTCATAATATGACATTTTGGATACATCATGTACACACTGTTGCTCAAAACCTAAAGCTCTTCTGTCTTAGGCTTTCTATTAGGGGTGTAACGGTACACAGAAGTCACGGTTCGGTTCATACTTGGTTCGGACATCACGGTTCGGTACGAGTTCGGTACAATGGAGGGAAAAGCAAAACAAAAATGCAGAAAGCATTTTTTTTTTATTGTGCATGTCTCAGGCTGTACCACCTAGTGCCATACAGTCTCTTCCCTGAGCTATCTGCAACAGCCTGAAGTGTGTAAGATGTAGGCTAAACAGTACAATAAGTACCCAGACTCCATCTGTAACTTGTAAACAAAATAAGACAATCAGTTATAAAACTGAAAATAGGCCTACAGCATCTCTTATTTCTGAAAGTGCAAATTACATAGAATAATGATTTTAAAAATCCACTTAAGGAAGACCTACAATTTGCCTCAATATTTTTTCAGTGTGTGTACAGTAATAATCTACTAACTGTGAAAATATCACAACGAAATCGCTCCTTTCATTTCATAAACAGACTAGGGCCTACAACTAGAAGTCACGTGACTTTGCCCTTCGACTTTAACTCATTGGTTCCCTGGGTGGGTCGCGACCCACAGGTGGGTCGTAGGAGATTTTATTTTATTTCTTTTAGGAGATTTTATTTGGGTCGCCAGCATAGCCTAGTGACAATTTATGTTGTTTAATACCCCTAGCTTATACCTTATATAGATTAGGAAAGCTAACAGCTTTCTATTAGGATCTAGTTTGTTAACTACCACAGTCACGAGTTGGGTCGCGATAGTCTGTCATTTTTAAAAAGTGGGTCCCCAGAAAAAAAGTTTGGGAAACACTGCTTTAACTCACCGTAGCATGGTTTGTTTATTAGCCTGGTTAGCGTTGACACTTTCTTTTACCGTCTATGCACTTAACACTACCAGCTCCTCATGTGAGAAGTTACAAGTTACCCTGACATAAAGGTAATTACCACGCGATTTACATAGCTTTCTGTCATTACGAAATAATGTAATTTAAGCCATAGGTTTTGGCCCTATTTGTATGTGTATCCAAAGGCTGGTGAAGCGCATGCAGGGGAGGGGAGGTGTTTTTTTTTTCTCGTTTCAGTGATTGGTAGCCTATCTGGGTGATGGCTTCGAGTAGCTTGTTCGATATATTTCCACTCACATACCCAACAACTGCTGAACAACGCCGACACACAGTTTCATCTTATCCGCCACTCTCTCGCCTGTACCACTGTAACTGAAGTTCTTAAACTTGCGATCTTAAAGAGATCAGCGGATCCTCTAACTGTTGTGGGTCGCCACCACTCGCTTAGTGCTGCTATCTTTCTTTTACTGTCTATGGACTCGACCGACGACCTGACAAAAAAAAAACATAGGCGCCAATCAGAGCTTCAGAGCTAAGGCGAGGCTACAGATTAGTGTTCGGTGTCGCTAAAGAACTCTCATAACTCTCGTACTTAACAGTAATTGCGCATGACATTAATTAATCCGCACACAAGTTTTATGTATTTTTATACCGTGTATTCTCCGTGTAAATTCATGCACCGAACCGTGACACCCGTACCATTTCGGTTCAATACGAATACACGAACCTTTACACCCCTACTTTCTATATGTATTTCCATACAAGAGTGAAAGTTACGGTATCAACAAAGAGAAGTTGAAATACACAGTAAAAATGCAAGCAATATTGAAACCAAAAATAGTGATTTTTCCCAAATAATTTGCTGTTGTGAATACAGTATTTTACAGCAAACAAGAAAAAAAGCAAAGAAGAATACAGTGACCACCAGATGTACATGGAAACACTGATTTTGTTTTTTTCTAAAGACAAGTGTGTGTGTGTGTGTGGGGGGGGGGGGGGGGGGGGGGGGGGGGGGGGTCGTATACAGTATGTATTCATAGGCCTACAGACCCTTTCAACTGCAGAAACAAACAATTCTACAGTAAGTGTTCCTAAGGCATTTCTGGAGGCACAGAAAAATGTATTGAGCTAATGGTACTGTAACATGGGGACAAACAAAAATAGAGTAAAAAGACAAATTTTACATAAAGTCAACTTTTTGTAGAACATTACTGTAAGCTAAAGTCCGATTACTGTAATTTTCAAAGTATCTGCATTGGTTCTGAATATTTCAACCGGAAATCCTCTAGGAACAGATTGAAAGGGTCTATACCTATATAGAGAGTATATCTATTCATAGACCTATACTAAGGCAATGATTGGATGGTGTTCAGTAAAGTAAAGAGTGTTTGCACATGTGAAGAGAAAGAGTGAAGCACTGGTGATTTAGTGTGGCATTTTGATGGGTTGTGTTTGAAGAACGAAATCAAGTTACTTCCTGTTAGATTTTTGTGTGTTAGGTAGAAAATTGTGTGTTGTGTTTTGCAAAATGTGTTTTAGTCAATTGAAAACTGAGTCAAACACTGAGAATTAGTGTATGGTTTTGCAGATTTGGTGTCGGGTTATGATGTTTGGAGGACATGTTTAGAAAATTGTGTGACAAGCAAAGATTTAGTGTGTAAGCAGTTGAAAAAAACTGTAAGTTGCACGTACACGCAAGAGGACTGAAACACGGGACTAGTGGTAATAGGGGGCGTTCCGATACAATACTTATCTCCCGACCTTTAGACGGATGATAGAGTGAGAGTTGGGGGCAGCCGTGGCCTACTGGTTTGCGCTTCGGACTTGTAACCGGAGGGTTGCCGGTTCGAACCCCGACCAGTAGGCACGGCTGAAGTGCCCTTGAGCAAGGCACCTAACCCCTCACTGCTCCCCGAGCGCCGCTGTTGTTGCAGGCAGCTTACTGCGCCAGGATTAGTGTGTGCTGAGTGTGTTTCACTAATTCATGGATTGGGATAAATGCAGAGACCAAATTTCCCTCACGGGATCAAAAGAGTATATATACTTATACTATATATACTTATACTTACTTACTTGATTTTGTGTTTATCTGCATGTGTGCCCTTGTGTATCCACAGCTGCAGTCAATGCCATGGACAAGGCTCTCGTGACTGTTCCACGTGCCATGGCAGGAGACAGATCCTGATGTTCATCAACCTAAAGGTCAAATGGTGAGGCATCATGCCATCATTCCTAGTCATGGGGGGAGGGGGGGGGGGGGCGCGCATGTGGTGCAACTGGTTACAGTTGCACCACAGTACCATATGCAGAACCACGGGTCATTTCCCCATCCCACCCCATTTCTCTCTCCCACTCACTTCCTGTCACTCTCTCCACTGTCCTGTCACTGCCCCCCACCCCTCACCTACCGAAGAAACATAATATATATAAAAATCATCCCCAGACATCTCTTTACAGATACGATAATACCTTAAAGTGGTCAATAATAATGCAATGCATCTGGTTTCATGATTGCTTGTTTTGCAGGACTAACCACACTGATGTCTATGTGGTGGAGCAGGCTAGCGGTCTGAAAGTGGACAATCTTAGTAAAGTGTCAGGAAAGGAGATGTACAAGGATTCCCAATACCTGGTACTAAGATACTGTCTCTCATGTCTCTGTTGTCATAAAGTGTATCTGTGTGTGTGCATGCACACCCTGACGTATGATTTCACATCATTTATTAACGTTTTTGTAGTTTTGCTCATATTGTGTGTTCTCTAATCTGTGCGTGTGTGTGTGTGTGTGTGTGTGTGTGTGTGTGGTTAGGTATATCCTGTGAGAGGCTTCCCTGATCTTGCTGTGGTTGGAGCATCAGAGAGACTAGTGAGAGAACACACGGCCAACTACTCCCAGACCTCACGCATCCTGCAGCAGGTAATGGAAATGTGAAAGGACCGAAAGGGAGTTTTGAATGCTGTTTTGAATGCTGTTTTTCTTTCTGATTTATCTATTCTACGTGTGTTGTTTCAGCGTCAGACCATCGAGCTGATCCCCATCACTCGAGTCAGCTACCAGTGGAAGGGAACAACCTATGTTTATTTTGTGTATGGGAATGAATTCAAAGTGAGCTCTGAGGACTACCCTGCCAAGTGCTGCTGCTGCTCTGTGTTGTAACTGCCTGCCAAGAAGATTGCAGTACACTTTTATTCCAGCTGGGGGCAGTACCTCCATGTATTGTTTGTAAGAGAAGCCCTGTTATAATAATGTAATGTATGTGGATGCACACAGAAGTATTACATGACATATCTGTTTTTTTTCTGTACATATGAAACAATACAGTGCACAGGGGTTAAAGAGCATACACTTGATTATCATCTGCTGTATGATGTACTGATAATACTGATAAAAGTATACACAACTGATTTTTTTATGTTAGTCACAGTAATCTTTGTTACTGTTATGTTGATGAGACTCACTGCACAGAGAATGTCAGGGATATCCATTATATCCTGTGAATGGGAGTTCTGTCCATTCTTATCAGCCCTAGCTGCCTATTTAGATTTGCTTGTCAGTACATTACAAATTTGTCGTCAATGTATAATGTACTGTAAGTGACCAGGACATTGAGAACTTTACTTCCATAGTGAAGGACAAGAGCTCATCTGACATTTGGCTCCATACAAAACTCAGTTTGGAGTTCTGCATTACAATGAGGAGATAATTCCAGAATGCGGTGAGGTATTGATTTTAATGTCTATAATTGTTTATGACACCTCTTTCCTGAAGTTGTTTTCTCAGACCAAAGTTACTGACTTTTTTCTAAGAATGTTTGTACAAAAAGGCTAATGAACTTCATTGTGTGTTTGTTGTAAAATACATTTTGGAATATTGTTTATGATCATTTGATACAATACTACAACACCTGGTATCCATGATTTACCCTAAATGTTGGCTTGTTTCTGTTATGTGGGCCTTTAAGACTAAGTGAATGCACATAGCAAGACAAAGCAATATTACTGGCTTTAAAATAAATGGAAAATAATGTCCATTCATAATAGAGTAATTGTTCATAATACATTATCCAAAAATGGTCCTGAGTGTTTGGGGTCTAAGTAAGTATAAGTATATATACTCTTTTGATCCCGTGAGGGATCTGCATTTATCCCAATCCGTGAATTAGTGAAACACACTGCACACAGCAGTGAGGGGTTAGGTGCCTTGCTCAAGTCTAAGAGGCATTGCCAACTAATCGGCACTGCATTGTAGTTTTGGGAAAGAAATATTGGTCTCAGTCAGCAGCAGGATTAGTGTAATGAATAAAATGCACAATCAAGACTAAAATGGCATCTGTAATTTCTATGATTCTTCATTTAAGAATAAGATGATTACTGCTGATGTTAACATACCATACTAGGTTCGAATTCCATAGCAAATGATACTCTGTTGCTATATTGTTAATAGTAAAAATATTTATATAAGAGTAAAAAAAAAATCTGGTCTTTGAGGGAAGACTGTTCTGAGGGGACTCCTGCCACTTTGATCCCTTATGACCTTGAGAAACTCATACATGGGCTTGAGCCCGTTTCTGCAGTCTCAATAACTGAGTTAGGTGAATTAACAATTCTGGAAGTGCACTAAGGCAGTGGTTTTCAAAGTGGGGGCCGCGAGGGGGTACCAGGGGGGCCTCAGCAAGTTGGAAGGAAAAATAAAAGCAACTAATAAATACATTTGACAATGTAAAATATACCTATTACTATGAGGGTTGTTATACAATGTCATTACAATATTGTGTCGCATATCTGGACATTATATTTTCCATGATAATGACTGTGAATAATAGTAGAGTGATAGCTCTCATATAGCAGAAAGCCCCAAATACAATTTTTACACACTGTATGCTCTATCGCAAAGTGCTTGTGGCTAAAATAATTATTAGGATTAGCTTAATGTATGTAAAATGTATTTTTACATTTGCCGTAGTATTGGAGATGGGTTTAATAACACATCAAGGGGGTCCTTGGCCAGAACTTAGTGGTATTTGGGGGGCCTTGTCGTGGAAAAGTTTGGGAACCCCTGCACTAAGGGACACAATATCTGCAGGATATTAGTGGATTAAACTATATTTCATTACAGACAGTACAGCGGACTGTTGAGACTGATTGAACTGTCCTCCGTTTGCCCTTCCTTTCTGACGTTAGATTTCTGTGCGGAATGCCAGTGAGCTGTTCTTCATCCTTTGCTTGTAGTGCTCGTCAAACTTCTCATTCTGAGCCACAGTAAAATGGTTCTTCCAGTCACCAACCTTCCCTGCAGATAATGTTACAGAGCAGAGAAATGAGAAAGTGCCGATTTAAGTGTTTCACAGTATCTGTCTGCGTGCCCTTTTACTGACCTTTGCGCATGAAGGGAGATATTTTAAAGTCCATTACAGGGATGGTGGAGTAGTTGGCCATGGGGTTTGCCTTCATGGCGTCAAACTGCACTCCTCCCCTGATGCTCTCTCTCTCCTCTGCTGTAGTGGACAAACCCAGGAAGGAGCAGAGGCGCTCCATCTCCCGACCTGTGTCCTAATGAACACACACACACAGTCATGCATTTACATATACATGTAATTACACATACAGTCATGTTGCAGGTCCAGAGAGGTATTTCACAAAACCTATATAAGGGATTAAGTTGGGATTGTTTGGTTATCCTGCCTGCGTTCAGCCTTGACTTGGTTTCACAAAAGAGATGCAGTGTTTCCCACAGAATTGAATTCTATTTGTGGTGGTAGGTTTGCAGAATTAACTTCAATGCAACAGTTTTTAACAAATTAGCACAGCGTGGTTATGATGCTAACCAGATTTAAGCACAATTTGGTACAACCTGGAAAATCATTGTGTGGGGGTCAATGTTGATATTGTGGTGGGCCGCCACAAATAAGTCAAACTATGGGAAACACTGAGATGGCCCAGTTTACCATGGGAATTTATTCTGTGCAGTACCCAACCAGGCTTACAGACAGTTAATTCTAATGTTAATTATGTTATCTTATTGGTTATGCCAGCTGCCACTGTGATCAGACCTCCATGTGATTTTTTATTAACTTTATTCCACGTATGTACTATTTGCTATATGTATTTGCTTGTTATTTGTTAATCCTTTGATTTGGTTATCATTTTAATTGTGAAAGCTTAGCTATTTTATAATTATTAACAACTTTGTTGTTTGCTTCTTCTGTTGATAAGACATTTGCTGAATAGCCTACTGCAGTAGTTGACTGGAAATAGAGGGAAAAGGTGTTTTCAATTAATTCAGTTATTAAGACAATATAAAGTCATATAGTCATACTATGTGTTTCTTTACAGTGGTGTGCTCTTTTCTTAATAACGTTGCGTGCCTAGATGAGTAAGCATTCACACATGGGTACATACATAAATGTACATTCAGTTGGTCCACCGCCACACCTACTGTTGCTGTTTTACAGAAACAGCAGTGTTTCTCCATTCAAAAAAGAAAAAAAACTTCACTTCCTTGTTCACTTTGAGTGAATGACACTATTTTCTGTGTCTTTGTTATTCCAACCTTGGTTTCTTTTGAGTCTTTTAATACCCCTCTTGTATTCTGCAACATGAGGACCACACACATACACACACACTTTCATATCTTGATTCATCAATAGATGACAATATTCACTATAACACTCTGATTCAAACAACAGCTCATCACAATCCCTGATTGATAGATATAATATTGTTGAGGTCCTTCAATTCTTGTTGTTTCTGATCATTAATTTTCACACACACACACACATATACATTAGGTACCTGTCAGTTACACATACCTCAATTAGATCTTCATAGAACATGTAAAGAATATTGGAGTAGGTCTGTTTCTTTTCCCACCAGCCAGTCACATGGTCATACCAGGGCCCAAACACAGCTGATAGCACAGAGAAAGGTTCAGAGTTCACACACTCTCATCATTTGCACAGCTCTTGAGGGTGCCAAATCATTAGTTTGAGAGTTTGATTTGCTTGGTGGTAAGTGGATTAAGTGATTAGTGCACTCATCTATTTGTCCATTTTAGGTCTTGATTTAAGTCTCAACCTTACTTTTGCCCTCCATGAATTTTTCAATGTAGCTGTTCCAGTCTCCAGGCTCCGGCTGCACCATGTTCATACGATCAAAGTGGAAGTAAGAGACAGCGTTGTCTTTAGCATTACGGGCCACGTACACCATCTGAGAAGAGTGAGGATAGTAAAACATATAGTCTTATCTCTCACAACCACTGCATACCACTGAGTCCATAACGCAAATGCATAAATGAATGAACAGTAACAGTGTTTATGCTAAGCCATTAATGTTTCTTTTGTGACAGAGTGTGTCAGATGCTTGACAAAGCATTGCAAACCATATCCATACTGTACCCTGCAGTTTTGCTCCCAGAATCCTTTGGGAACCAACTGGACAGGCAGGTGGGTCTTAATTAGGCGAGGAGAAGTGGATA
This sequence comes from Alosa pseudoharengus, assembly GCF_046254945.1. NCBI lineage: Eukaryota > Metazoa > Chordata > Actinopteri > Clupeiformes > Clupeidae > Alosa > Alosa pseudoharengus. The sequence continues at coordinate 35,301,134 of NW_027468774.1, forward strand.
GCTGATCAGCCAACTCTGTTCCTATGGGAAGTGAACATGCTGTGTAGTGTGACATGTGACTTAGTGACTTTTGGTAGTACCTTGGAAGAAAAGTGTGCTTTCTCAAGACCAACATAGAAAAATCAAATAGCTTTTACATTATCTAGCAAGTCACATTTCACACATTTTCATGTTCTCTTTTGTGTGTGTGGTGTGTGTGTCAGTACCTTTATCTATTTGAGGAACAGCAATCTCCAAGAAGGGTACTCTCTCATAGATGGGCAGAGTGGTCTGTCTCTCTGGCATGTCTTTGCCAAAGTACAGCAAATCGAGGATACAGGACACCCATGTTGTGCCTAGATCAATGCAATTTTATTTGTTTGTCAATGGAACACATAATAAGGTATCACATAACATAATCAAAGATACACATAACAAGGTATCACATTGCTCCTTTTAAGAAAACATTTGTTTACAACATGTAATATACTGTTTACATGTAAAAAAAAAACATCTAACAACTAACCCCTCCACAAAAACTTCCTATCCCTATCTCTCTACTCTACTACTTATGCGTTTAACTTTTTTTTTAAAAAGGGAATTAGCCCCTCACTTTAGTGTGCTTTAGGCTCTCATGTAAATACATTCTAATTGAATTCGATTGATGTGCAGAAAAAAATACTGTATAGGTTATGTTATTATGTAACTGGAAAACCAAACTAATTTATGATAAGGCTGGAACACTGTCATATTTTATTTCATTGTATCTTATCAAAAATGAACCAGATATGTGGTAGCCTAGAGAATAGGTTATAGGTTAATAACCTGCTGAACAAGCAGATTAAACAAGGAAGTCAATGAAAAACGATTATTGTGTAAGCCAGATGACTGCAACCTGTATAAGACTGTGGGTTTTCTTTGATTTTAAGATCAAAGATAATTATACTTGTGACTTTCTGGCACAAGATTTGACATTTTCATTTACAGTATTTTACAAGAAACCCCCCATACGCACGTGATAAAAGCTACAAAGGATGCACACACACCACACACCTGCCTTGGGATATGTAGCGATGAGGATATCGTCCGGTCGAGCATGAAAGTCTTGAACTTTTTCCCAGTTATCTGTGAAGTAGTTTATCATCGATACTCCTTGAAAGTCAAAGAGCTTGGGTCTCCCCTTTGGTTCCATCTGGGTGATAAGATGAAAGCATTATGAGAAGAATGATCCTATAGGCTATTACGAACTAATGCAGCAGTGAGGCACCATCTTAATAAGCCTACTCTGAGGGACCAATAGTATCACTCACTGTTGTCAAAAACAATCACTTGTAATTACAAACTGGAAAATGGTATGCAAAATGGGTAAATAACTGACAGAGAGAGGGAGTGCAGCAAAGGTGAGATAATCTCAATTAATTTTTTAATCAAGCAACTTGCAATTTAGACAGCACAATTGCGAGTCATTTTGTACATAGTGGAGTACACTGAGATCCTCAGGCCTCACCTATGGGTAGCCATATGCGACTCTGCTTATTACTTTAGAATATGTCTTTCATGACTATTCATTTGTTTGTGTTATCTAAAGATTTTTTCTGTCAGTCTTGCCTTGCAAAAAATGCGAAATTAGGCTACTCCGTCTTCTTTTTTCGTCATTTGTCCCCTGTGGCATTAGATCAGTGTTATTTTTATATTGAACTAGCCTATAATGCTTAAGGTAGTGCTAGTTTATCAGCAATATAGTTTCTGTAGGCTATTTCGGTTTCGAGTGCAGAGCGTATAGGCCTATTTTGTATTTCGTTTAGGCAAGTTTTTTGGCTTTTCCACCAACAACAGGAACATATGTCAGCACTTCTTTCACATAAAACTAATGTCGAATCTTATTGCCGAATTATGGGTTGTAGCCTACCTTCACACATAGGTTAGCCTACTTTCAAAACCTCAACGAGCAATCACAAACTTTGGATCTTACCTCTTGCAGTCGTTCCGCTACCGGCATGGAACAATCTCTTTATTAGCTTTTGCACCACCTTACAGTAGCCTACAATTTACACCTTACATTTCTCTCTCTCTCTCTCTCTCTCTCTCTCTCTCTCTGCATGGTGTACGGTTACATAAGTGTGTTGATTCTTTCCTTAGCTGCCCCCTCCCCTTTGGTCACTTTAGGAATTCTGCAATAGAAATTCCCTTTTTCTTCAAATCTCTTCAACACACTGATGTCTGTTCAAATGCCTATCTTAACCATCTTTATAACATGATGCTATTGAATGAGACAGTATTTTTATATTTATTATTTATCCCTTCTTCATTTTTATTCAATCTTCTTTTCATTCCGAACATCTGCATTGAAGATCTTTTCTGCTTTGATGAACAACATCCCAACGGCTCTATTGATTTATTACAATGTGTGTTTGGTTTAGCAGGATCATCCCAGGGGAGCCACACACACACAAACACACACACACACACACACACACACACACACACATTCCAGCTTCTCCCTTTGGACCTCTCCTTCCTAGACCCTGACCCAGACTTCCTGCCTAAAGCTTAGATTCACTGTTCTAAAATATGCTCCACCTCTCATTCTATGTCCCGCTTCTCATCCGCTTATTGCCATGGCCCACTCTATTGTTTGAGTTGCTCAGAAATAACTTGGCTCTTTATCAAAGGAAGTTATGTTCTGCCAGACTGGCTTAATTGTTTAGTGATCAGTGGCTTATAATATTTGTGTGTGTTTGTGTGTGTATCTCTGTGTGTGTGTGCGAGTCTGTGTGTATGTGCATGTGTGTATGCGTATGTATGTATGCGTGTGTGTGTGAATGTGTGTGTGTGTGTGTGTACATGTTTATGTATATTTATATATCTTGAATTTCCCCTTGGGGATCAATAAAGTATCTATCTATCTATCTATCTATATGAATGTGTGTGTACATGCATATGTGTGTGTGTATATGTGTATGTATGTATGTGTATGTGTGTGTGTGTGTGTGTGTGTGTGTACATATGTATATGAATGTGTATGTGTGTGTGTGTACATGCATATGTATGTATGTATGTGTGTGTACATGTGTATGTATAAGTATGTGTGTGTGTGTGTAGTTCCACATAAGCCGTTCAAGCATGTGTATGCATGCTTAGTACTGTGCGTGCGAGTGAGCAGCTGAGGAAAGGGTGTGTTCTTGAGATCAGGTATTCCACCCCATTTTCCCACTTTTTCTCACACAAGTTGGATCAGGGAGGAAAACATCTCCCCTAAGGTATGAGCACACTCTCATTACGCTGTCCCAGAAGTGAGCTTTAATTCTAGGCCTACTCTTTATTGTACTGTTTTACTTCCACATCCAAGAAATTCTCTGCATTCCTTTGCAGAGTTAATTTGTGGAGACAGCTGAAAGGATATTCATTTAATATAATCTCCACTATGAAGTGTCGATTAGCCTGGTTGACCGCAGATGAACTGGTTGCTAACAGGTTCATCGGGGTTCACCTAGGCTTGAAGAGTTGATTTGAAGAGATTTCATGTATCTTCAAGATTTGAATATTTGGGATACATAATTTAAAGTCTGGTTGACCAATTAGGTGTTCAGTCTGATCTGCAAACACCAGAACCATAATCTTTTACAGTATGTTACATATTGAGGTCAGTTATATCATACGATTATAGCAAAGTGATACAGTAAGTGGCTTTTTTGAGTGCAAGCTGATCAGCTAGTGCTTTACAGAACCTGCGGCACCTGATCAGCCAGTCTTAAACAGAACCTGAGGGACACACAGCAAATGTATGTGAATTATGGACATCAGGTTAAAAGAGATAATTGAGAACCATTTCAGACAGAGAAACTTTACAGCATAACTGATTTTTACTACCACATTTCTCTTGATGCTTGTTTAGTTGTTATGACCGCCGCGCAGCGAAGCGGCGGTCATATAGGTTTAGTCAGATTATTATTTTTTTTATTTTTTTTCGCATGTCCAAATTTCCGTCAATGATTCCCGGGACACTGAAAGACCGGGGTAGACGAAACTTGGTGGGCATGTAACCCCATATGGATAGCATGGAACCATCGTTTTTCGTTTTGATCTGTAGCCCCCCCGCTGGACTGCACCCCCCGAAAGGAGGGTAGGGCAGACACAGTTTTCTGTGAATATCTCGAGAACCGTAAGGTGTAGGAGGACCATTTTTTTTTGTATGTTGATCTCAAGGGGCCATGTCAATCCATTCCATAACCACTCATTTCATGTATAGCGCCACCTAGTTAAACACAAAAAAGTAAAAATGAGGTGTTGTAATCGCAGGTATCTGTGACCTAACATAGTCAAAACTGCACGAAATTGAAAGTGTAGGATCATTATGACACCCTCCGAATGCATGCCAAGTTTTGTGAACTTTCGTTCATGGGGGGCCTTACAATAAAATAATTTATGTGTACATTAAGTGACCGTACACCAACAAGGATTCCTGGGACACTGAAAGACCGAGGTACACGAAACTTGGTGGGCATGTAACCCCACATGGATAGCATGGAACCGTTGTTTTTCGTTTTGATCTGTAGCCCCCCCGCTGTACTGGACCCCCCGAAAGGAGGGTAGGGCAGACACAGTTTTCTGTGAATATCTTGAGAACCGTAGGGCCTAGGATGACCATTTTTTTCCGTATGTTTGCCTCCAGGGGTCATGTTAACCCATTCCATGTGCACACATGTGCATAAACAGATACACACCCACACACATACATTCACAGTAATCATACGTATGACACATACTCACACAGTAGACATATGTATGCATGCATGCACATGCACAAACACACAAGCACGCACGCACACACACACACACACACACACACACACCCACACACATAAACATAAACGTGTACACGCAAACATGCACACAATTCAAGAATTTCTTCTTTTTCAAAAATTATGAACAGGCAAGATGGGGGTGGGGTTGTATAAAATGAATTTTACATGTGAAATCTATGAACTAATCATGTTTTGGTACTTGTTGTCTAGCAGATACCAGTGAGAATTGAATGTGGCTAATGCAATTTAGTGAGACAGTTAGAATCATATAGGCCTTTCAGCGTGATTTATTTTTGTGGAAAAAATGTGCTGGACTGGGCGGCGGTCATATTTTGTACCGCTCTGCGGTACATCTAGTTGTAGTATATCTTGTCCACTAGAGAGAGAGAGAGAGAGAGTAGACCCCTCTCCTGTTTTTGGCTTTTATATTTTTTTTATGTTTGTCAAAATAAACAGCATGGAGCCAAAGAAACCTGAGCTTGTTCTTGCTTAACATTACAGTATACAACAAATTAAGTAACCCCCTTTGAAAATAAAGTCTGCTTTCAGATATTCTTTAAAGGAACACGCCAACATTTTGGGAAATTAGCTTATTCACCATCTCCCCCTGAGTTAGATAAGATGGCAAATATTGTTCTCGTCTCTGTGCGTGCTGTAACTCCATTGTAACCATTGCAATTGTTTGCGGTTTGTTATGTTGCTGGCTGACTGGATCATAAATGGCGACAGCAACGAAGAGAAATTACCAAAGAATGTGTTGATATTTGTTGGTGCACCCATCATGAGTGTGGAGAATTGGGTGGGTCTGGGACGGAAGGTGCCAACTTGATAACCCCAGTGAAATCCTCTCCCTCCAAGAGTCTGATGGTGATGATTTTTCCCACAAAGGTTGCTTTATTGGTGATTTTTATTGGTTATTGATTGGCCACTGTGGAAAATGCCCTACCTATACGCAGAAGGAATTTTAACACCTCTCTTGTGTATATCTGAAAAAGAGAAAAAAATAACATTGATAAAGTTAGAATGAACTATTTCTGCTTGAAATAACACCTTTGTTTGCTTTAATCAATTCACCACAAATGACAAACTTTCTAGCATTGCATCTTAAGTGTTTCTACGCCAGTCTTCCATCATTTTTTAAAGGTTAAAACTGGCTTTAGTCAAGTCCTTTCCACAGGTATGATGTAAAATATAATCTGCAGGTCGGTCTGGAAAGGATTCCATTGACGTCCAACTCCGAATCACCAGAAACTCGGGAATGTGTATTTACTTTGAAATTGCATTTAAACATTTACAAGAAAGATGTGTTTGCTGGATTTCTGAAAGGATTTGGTAAGACTTTAATGCATCAACTTAAGTATAATTTCATAGTTGGTTACGCCTCTAGAAGTCATAACACTAGAAGGTCCGAAACAGGTGTCAATGGGATCCTTTCCAGAGGGACAGGCAGAGCAAATTAAAATTTGCTAACAGGTTTGTCAGGAAGGCTACAGGGAAGCAGCACCAGCCAGTATGTTGTCTGGATAATTGCTATAACTTTGAAACCTACAAGCATTTCAGTGTTTTCACTGTGGAAAATGAGTCTCATGTGTTAGACTAAAGCTGCAAGATGAGCTGTGAGAGTAGAGATTCTGATGTCCTTCTGCACAGTTTTGCAGCAAGGCCACACACTTCATTCTATCCTACGTAGAGCCACTATTATGCATGTGGTATGGTGCACTATCTGTCAATGTTCTTTAATAGCACTTTACCAGCTATTCTTTTTAACTTTGATGTTCCAGATAATCAATAGGCCAAGTAATCAGTTATTTTGCAAATTTCAGTGGGGTTTTGAAAAAAAGGCGATTTAGGATTTTGCTAACATAATGTAGGGCCTACTTTTGGATCTGTAAAGTTCCAAACATTTTTTCAGGTAGTGATGACGTAACCGGGGAAAAAATACACAACAAAGATGGCGGCCACCATGGAGGCAGCGTCGACCAAATCACACGTGGGTAAAAAGGGAAAGGTAAACGCATGAATTTAGTCTTTTATTTGCACTCATACGTAGTCGTCATGTTGATATGTTCACATCCAAATCTTCCCCTTCACGAAACATGTTAATATTGAAATATCTGTCTTACCATCAACTGTCTAAGTTTGCATGCTAGCTCGCTAGCTAGGGAACGTTATCTAGCCTACTGTTGGATTACTAACTTCAATGTACATTCTCTGCCGTCTCCTTTCATTTGAAAGACATAAGAAATAGAATACCATGCACGAACCTGATTGTCTGACCATATCTTGACTCTTTAATTATTAGCCCCCGAAGCGCTATTGGGACAATCCAACGGAGGATAGTGAAAATAGTCACGTTAACAAGAAGAATCGACAAGATGGAGAAAGTGACTCGAATCAAGGAAACATTACAGCGGTCTCTCCTAACAAGGAATTGGTCACAGAGAAGCAAAATAAGAATCGACAAAGCAAGACAAACCATATCTCCGGGGTAAGTTATTCTCCTTGACAGTAGGTACAGTGCAGTGTAGTGTTGCCACTTGCCATGTCAGCGACATGACCCTCTGATGTAGACATAATCCATGAACATGAGTAGGCTACTCGATGATCATGATTGACATCGAACTCTGTTACAGTCAAAAGACCCTTTCCCCGGAGAAGCTCCAATCCCCCAAGAGCGGCTGAAGAAGTTTCAGAGAGGAGAGAAGTCCCAAGTGGTAGGCAATCCTCTTTTGAAATAGATCGTCATATTTGTGAGAAGACTGTCAGTTAGAGTATCATATTGTTAAAACGTCTGTTTGCTGTAGAGAGAGTGCTTGTTTAATTCTCTTTTCCTTTTAACCTTTTTCTGCAGACGTCTGGTTTGAGGTCAAAGTTAAAAGAGGCCATAAAACGTTCCGAGGCAGAATCAGAGCTTGCTCAAAAACAGGCAGCCAGATTTGACCTCTTGCTCCCAGAGGACGCAGGGTAATGTTGTCTTAAATGTAGCTGTTTCAAAATGTGTTGTGTACATATTAGAATGTTGAGCAGTCTACTTATCCATTGTTATGAAATGCCTATTGAGGGAGTTTTCCAGAAATAACAGTTTAAATGAACGGATACTCTTGTGTTTGAATGGGCTGGGTGCTTACAGTTTCCTAGAGGGAGATGAGGATGAGGATACCTGCACCATCTCTCAGGATGACATTGCAGATGCTGTGGACATCACTTCAGGAGCCAAGGTAAAATGCACCAAAGATAATACGCATACATCTACACATGATAATTAATGTGTTGACAGGTCTTGGGTTTGTGTGTATGTGACATGATTTGCAATATCAACTCCCTGGAAAATGAACTCTCATCTGTAATATTCTTTAATTTTTCTTCCTCTGCAGTATTTTAACCTGCACCTATCTCAGTTTGGTCCATACCGACTTGACTATAGCAAAGCTGGGAGGTAAGTTATGTTTTTTGGAGACGGGGATGACTTATCTAAGAGCAGGATACATGTTCATTAACTAGAAGGAAATTATGTATGCACACAAGATGAGTATTTAATGTGAGTTGATTTATTTGTTTATTTTAGGCATCTCATCTTGGGAGGGAAACGAGGTCATGTGACCTGCATAGAGTGGCAATCGAAACAGTTGGTGTCAGAAATAAATGTCATGGAAACAGTCAATGACGTTAAGTGAGTATCAATATCATATGCATGCTAATACATCCACATGTTACCATCCTCATAAAGTCAAACTACGTAAGTTTACTCTCTGATGAATACACACACACAGGGGAAATAATGTATTTATCAATGTTTATAGCTATGTGTTAGCAGACAGTTAATGTAAATTCACTTAAATGGTACTCGGATGGACTATTTACAAGTCAGTTTTATTGTCAGTGTCGGAAACCGTAAAAGTGTAAAACAGCTTTTAACGTGTACATCACTCTTGTATATCATTCATAAATGTATCAGTTAGCAAGCTAGATAGCTTATAATGTTGTTTTAATATGTTGTCATATTTTGTTAAAGCTTTCAAGTCTTTTGATTATTGGGTAATAGCTATTTTTTAGACCAAACCAAGACTAAGTCTTTAGTAGGGATTGTGTGCTGTTTGTGTATGTAACAAATTATTTAACTAATTACTGGATACTGGATGGTCTGTCACAAATGTCAGTGAGAATAGCTCTGAGGAGAATGTCAGAGCAGGTGCTGCATGCGCACGCACCTCTGAATGAGCCAATCGACCTACTGCCACCTGCTGTCTCTGCTTAGCCATGACAGGTTCAGATAATAAATGTTACGGTCAGGACCAAATATGTATGTGTGTTTGTGAATTGTGGTTGTGTTGCTGTGTTTGAGAGAGAGATAGAGAGTGAATAGTGTGGAGCATATCTTGTCAGAGTTGAAAAGGGGCCTGTGTGTCTGTTTTCCTCAGGTGGCTGCATAATGAAGATATGTTTGCTGTGGCTCAGAAAAAGTGGCTGCACATATACGACTCCAAAGGGGTGGAGCTTCACTGTATTCGCAAGTTTAATGACGTTCTCAGTATGGAGTTTCTGCCATACCATTTTCTGCTGGCCACGGCGGTAAGTTGTGTGTGTGTGTGTGTGTGTGTGTCAGAGCTTGAATATTAATTCATACACTCCCAACTCTCCATTTTGGAAACTGTAATAACATAGTTTAAGAGTTGGAAGGTGTGTGGTCGTCTTGTGTTATTTGTTGTGTTTGTGGATCAATAAACTGGAGTGTGTTGTGCCCAGAGTGCAACAGGGTTCCTGCAGTATCTGGACGTGTCTGTGGGGAAGGAGGTGGTATGCATCAATGCCAAGTTGGGTCGGCTCGGCGTGATGACCCAAAATCCTCAGAACGCTATCATTCACATGGGCCATCCCAATGGCATTGTCAGCCTCTGGTCTCCCAATCAGAAGGAGCCACTCGTCAAGATGCTTTGTCACCAGGGTGGGGTCCGCTCAGTAGCCGTGGACAAGACCGGGACGTGAGTTCTGCTGCTATAACGTCCTTTGTTTGTTTGTTTGTTTGTTTTTACGTACTATAATTCTCCATTTAGAGACAACCCCACTTTTGTCCATACAAATGTGTTTGGTCTGTGTAAAGGTACATGGTGACGTCTGGTTTGGACAAGAAGCTGAAGGTGTATGACATCAGAGCTTTCAAGCCTCTGCAGTCCTACTTCCTGCCAGCAGGGGCCGCTTGTTTGTCCCTCAGTCAGCGAGGACTGCTGGCTGCTGCAACAGGAGACATTGTGCAGGTAACATATACACACTCCTCATGAATCACAGGCCTATTTGAATGTGTGTGTGTGTGTGTGGCTAACTGTATTTCTATTCCTGTGTGCATGTTCTTGTGTGCAGGTATACAGGGATGTGTTGGGGACGCCGGTGACCAAGCCCTATATGGCCCATCGCGTGAGGGGAGGAATCACAGGCTTGAGCTACTGCCCACATGAGGATGTTCTGGGAGTAGGACACTCCGATGGATTCACTAGCATGATCGTACCAGGTCAGCACGCCTACACACACTCACACAAATCCTTTCGCCTGTATTCATCTTCACAGACATTCATCGGTCCTGTTCTTAGGTGTGTCTAAGCAATAGGTACACACTTACTTCATCCCTTCTGTATGTGATGTAGGTGCGGGTGAGCCCAACTTCGACGCCATGGATGTGAACCCAGTGGGCAGCTTGAAGCAGCGGCGTGAGTGGGAGGTCAAGGCTCTGCTGGAGAAGATCCAGCCCGAGCTCATCTGCCTGGACCCATCGCAGCTGGGCAGAGTGGACCATGCCTCCTGGGAGCAGAGGCATGAGGAGCGGGTGAAGATCCTGGTGAGCACACTACACTTAATATAGAAGTAGAATTTCGGCCAAGGTCGCGGTATAGTTTGGCATGCTTGTAGATATGCTTAGAAGTCTGGGATAGAAGATTCTGAAGCAGTTGTCGATTCTTTCTTTGTTGGCCCAGCTCTGCCTTGCTTTGAACCAGGGCCAGCATTTCCTACTAATCCTCTGGCATTGTCAGTATTGGTTCTACTCTAATCACTCAGACATGGGTGACACAAGAAGGACTGCTTAAATAAAAACCCCAATTAAGCGTGTATGTATCCTTGTGTCAACAGGGTTATGATCCATTGGCTCAGGAGAAGTTCAAACCTCGCATGAGGAAGAAGGGCCGAAGCTCAAGTGGCGCCGTGGAGAAGAGGAAGAAGAAGGTTGCTCATGAAGATCAGAGGGTAATACACACACACACACACACACAGCTATACACATTTTTAAAAAGGCCCTGTTCTAGAACTAGAAAGGTGTTTTTCTCATTACATGTCTCTGTCATATCTTCAGGAGGTGATTCGGAAAACGGTGGAGGAGAATTTGGGGAAGCAGAAGGAGCTGAAGAAGGAAAAGGCCACTCTGGCTGCTCAAGGACAGAGGTCAGCACTGGACAGGTTTAAGAAGTGAGCGGTGGCAATGCTGAAGAGAGAAAAGGCCACACCTTGTGAGGCTGGAAGAACATGCCCTTACGGGTGAGGAGGTTCAGCCCATCATGTGCTTCAGTCCCTGGGCTGTTGGACTGAAATGGACAAAAAGACGTTGACAGCCAAATACCGACACATTTACAAATTTGACTTGTGTGTGTGCGCCTGAGTGTGTTTGTGTAGGAAGGAATTGTGTTGATGGCGGAGAAACACCTCAGGAAACCAGCAATGCACGAAATGCGCAGTTTGTTTCAGAAATATACAGTGTTGTACTTTCTATGACAAGTTACTACATAAAACCAATAAAACCTTCCTAGGTTGTATGGATAGGAACTTAACAAAGTAAACAGTCAGCAAACTTAGTGTGTGTAGCCAATGCCATTGTTTTGTTCTGGTTTTCTGACCTCGTCCTGACCTTGTGAGTACCTGAAGAGTTGTCTGTCAGAGCTCGTAAAAACATAATTTTTTAAAAGATAAACTCTTTTTCGGGATACAAGTATGAGTGATTCTTTTTGTAGAGAAACAGCAACTTTCTAAACCTTCTTCAAGGTGGTATATAGTACACAGGGACAAGTGAAAATGTGGGCATTTCAATATTCACTTACATTCACCTTACAAACTCTCCATACTGCAGTGTATGTGCTCTGGACTAAGCTTGGACCACTTTTTTCAGGCATAGCTGCACAGCCACTCAACATTAGTACTTGATTATTTAAAATTATTCCTTTTGTGGGTTGTTCTGAATGTTCTGATTTGGGATTTGAGCTTGGGTAGATGAGACTTCTATGGTGTGGAAGCCTCCTAGAAACCATATACCCATCAGGTCAGAGGTTGTTGGAGGGTTCTGAATACCCCCCTCCCCCCACACACAGCTGAAAGTAAGAGGCTGAGATTTTATTTGTACCTGCTGAAAAAGCAAATGATGTGTCCCAGCTGCACTCTTCTTGTTCTCATGCCCCAAAGGACAATTATGGCTACTTCCATTTAGTTTTTCTAAAATAAATAAATAAATATATATATATATATATATATGCACACCTATAGTCCATGCAAAATGAGACCATAACAAATAATAGAAGATTGAATAATTTGTCAACAAGTTACTAACCTGTACCTTGAAGACTGAATTAAGATAAGGAAGTGATGGAGACAAGAGATTTTTGAGGAGTTTATTATTGCTCTATTTTCCCTTTCAGGCTCCCATCAAATATTGTCATACACAAGTTTTCAGTGCATTAACCTGGTCCTGTTTCTCCATGCGCTCAAGTACCAAACATTACGGTAATATTTTATTACATGGTGACACTAGATGAACTTTTTATTTGTTTCCCTGTTTGGCGCCCTTTTGTACTTGGGTGGCAGCTGAGTGGTAATATATGCTGCTACAAAAACAGATGTGTGTACTACACACCAAATGTTATCAAGAGTACCACGGTCTGATTTAAATTTTGGAAACTCTGCCTTGGTATTTGAGTAATTTTGTTAAAATACAAGCTACATGTTGACGTAAAAATGGTTTACATGTAACGTAGGATGGGAATAGCTTTTCTACTTGGGGACATAAAGGAATACAAGTCAACCTGATCAAATGGAAAGGTGAAACCCCAAGACCATCACTCTCCAATCATGCAACACATATTTAGACACTTACAGTTCACATTTCTTACACACAAGCCATGACAACATATCCGTTTTTGCTAAAATAGATCAATAAATATTACATATTTTATATTTTTCACATTCAGTTGCTTAAAACAAAGTTTCACTGATAGAGCATTTATGTCTGAAATTCTTTTCACCTTCCCTGTTTCTTTTCACCTTCCCAGTGCAGATACCTTTGTTCAAATGAATCAAAGTAAAACATGATTTCCTCTATCTGAATTAGCCTACAATCTAATGCCATTTCATATGCTGAAAGGCCCAGTAATATTAAATGTTTTTTTAATTCACATGCCAATGTTGAATCAGTTAATTACAACCACCAAAGAGGTTATGTTGCAGGTACAGTGTGTGTGTAAGCAGGATTATACAAAAACTACTGTCCTGTTTGTCATGACCGGTGTGGCATAACCCCAGGAAGAACCCGTTCAATTTAGGAGCCAGAACCACAAATTTAATTTCACTTTTGCTAACATGGTGTTTGGCCTTGGGTCTGCACTGCCATTACAACGGCATCAGCCAGTATTATTCTTCATGTTTCAATTAATTTGCACAAGGGTCAAAGTAACACCTATAGGCTTTCTCATACGAACTCTCTATATGCATTTCACAAAGGCTGACCTGATTTAGTACAGACACCTCATCAGTAATTTCAATGTTATGTAGAAACAACCCCTTGAAAAAAAGGATTTCACACATCAAGGCTTCTTGAACCATTAAAAAAAAAAAAACAGTGCATTAGCGAAGACTGTGCTTCACATCCTAGACAGTGCTACATTACTGAAGTACCAGTAGTCATTTAATTTGTAAATGTCAGATTTTAAAGCAAAGGTAATCCATAGTCACTGACATCAATATTTAAGTGTGCACTATTGAGACGATCCCTTTTGATCAAAAAATGTGGCTGCATATATAAATATGGTGTGTTACAATAACATGTTTTAGCATTAAACAAGCTATTAACTAATACAAATGGCAATGCAAAACACTGAAATGTTTCAACACTGAACCTTCTGAGGGATCTAACAAGGAAAGGCTTTTGGTGACTCAAATTCCAGAGTTGATTTCTTATCCATGACCTCAGCATTGTGCATAGCATGTTGAATGAAACCATTACTGTTCAGACAAGCTGTTGAATTTTTCATCACCTTTTCTTTCAGCATAGTGCATATAGGTCACAGAAACTTCATTAATGTAAAGCCTTAGCAAAGCCTGTTATGGCTTGTTATAACTAGTGATGCACCGATACATCAGCCTTACATTGGTATCGGCCCTGTTGACTGGTATCGCTATTGGCAAATTATATGACATTTACCGAAGGCAGTGGCTGATATTTATCCGTTAAGTCAAATCAATTCTGCACTAGCTAAATGTTCTGTGATGTGTGATAGTGCCATAAATGGCATGAAAGCCTTAAAAATGGTTCAGTTATATTTTAAAGGTACTCTAAGCGATGCTGGGTAACGTCACTTCTGTTGACATTCAAACAAAACAAAGCTAGCTCGCTACTTCCTCCCCCTCCCTCCCGTGCAATTGAAACTCTCCTAAATGCTCATCTCATCTGTGATTTGCTGGAACAGTTTGTTATGTTTTTATGGGCTAGGTTTGCCCAGGTTGTTTTTGTTGCCGTTTCGGGAGCTTGGGCTGTCCAGAGAGATCGCGTTTTTTTACAGTGTATTCAGGACATAGGCAGCTAGCGGATGGTGAGGTGATGTTTGCTGTAAGTGACAAAAAATGTTTTAGCCTAAAAAACGCGTGGCATCGCTTAGAGCACCTTTACTTTTGAATATGTTTGTTTCCAGCCAGTAAAGGGTATAATTAACTACAAATCAAATAAATAAAACAAATACCAATATATGTTGTTTATCGGACAAATTGTATCGGTATCAGTCCTGAATTTCACAAATCGGTGCATCCCTAACTATAATGAAAATGCAGTAATATACATTCAAATCCTGAATGTTAAGCTATAAATAGGAATTGTGATAATAAACAGTGATTTTCAATGCTACTGCTTGGTTTGTGCTTTTGCCTTCTGTCTTATCTTGTGCAGTATTGCATGTTATGTATAGTGAGTACTCCTATTTGTGTGTTTCACATTTCATAGGTCAGTCTTTCTATTGGGCACCATAACGTCGGCTCTCCTTCAACTCAGACAGCAGCCTGTTACCCTATCAGGGTCCCTAGCAGTGCTCGCACCTTACAGACCCCAAGAGAGGCCCGCGTGCCCAACCAAGAGCAGGGGGCGGCGGTGTGGACATCTGCCCAGAAGCGGACCATCTCTGACGGCATGACGTGGTGCACTGACACCATGGCCTGGTAGCAGCAGCGGCCGTAGGGCACAGCTGGCCCCCCTGAGAAGAGTGGACAGTGTGTGGGTACGAGGCCCGCTGCATGGGCACTCAGGCCAACAAACACATCCTCAGGGGGCAGAGGGTGTGGCAGGGGGGCGGCAGCAGCGGCCAGGCAGAGCTTGAGGACGGCAGGACGTGAGAGCACGTAGGCCGTCCCGCTACAGTAGTCTGGGAACACCGCGCCAGCGTAGGCCTGGGTAGGCATGAAATGCTTACTGGAAGGATCCCGGATTGGCCTCACGCGCATGTGGACACGGCCGAGATAGAGGTCTGCCGGCTGGCCGTCTGATGTCTTCTGAAGAGGATGGCTGTGGTCTAGGTAGCGCAGAAGAGCCGATGGGTTGAAGAGCACGTCGTCATCCACCTTGGCCACAAAGCGTGCTTGAGAGCAAAATCGGCGTACCCAACCAAGCATGGCCAGAGTCTTCAGGGTCAGATTGCCGTAGGAGTCCTGGAAGCGGCCCTGGACCAGGTCACCATTCTCTCGTGCTTCCACTACAAGCAGTTTGCCCATGGTGGGGTCAGCGGGCATGCCAACCATGAAGAGGGTTAGTACCCGCTTACCACGGACCTCCACCTCCCCTCCCCACGTGTCCCGGATGGCCTGTCGTGCCCTCTGATTGGCTGGGGCTGTTGTCACCATGGTGATGAGATAAGGCTTGGCACGCTGGCATACCAGGGGGCTGGGCATCAGCAGGTACTCCTCCGGCCGTGTGGGTGGCATACTCTGAGGTAGAAGCCCGCCCTGGGTAGGTTCTTTAACATGCCCTGTCATCCCCAGTGACGTTGCCCACAGTTCAATGGAGTCAATGAAAAGTAGTACCAGGAGGAAGGTGCCCATGATGCCACCACAGACAGCAGGCGCCACTCCAAACCTCCCACTGCGTTTGCCCAAACGATTTTTGCAGCCCCATAATCCCCGACCAACCATTGATCCTCTACCAGTGACTTGACAAGCAGCATCCACAATATACCAACCTTTCCTTGTCACTTAACGTGCCTGTTTAATTCCAACTCCACTCTGTTGTCATGTTGATTGGTAGTGGCGTAGTACACTCTGCAGTATACCATAGATGCCAGGGGATCGGTCCTATTTACGCCGTCCTCTCAGGCAGACAGTTCCACACAGTGACCGAAGGCTTGCCTGGAAAAAGGGAGAATCGATTGACTTTTCCAAACCTGTCGTTTCGTCGCGACGATGTTTCAAATTTGAATGGAATGCCCAGAACTAGATATGTAAACTTTGCTCTTTTAGCAGTGGTTTTATCGGTTTGCGTTTCCCAACACCTTGTGTAGCCTACCGCTTTTTCCCAAATATCAAAAGTCTTTTATAGAAAATAGGCTTTCAGTGTCCCATCGAGCAGCAAACAATCGAACACAATTTCATGGTTTATCCTTAACAGCCATGGGTTAACACTAGGAGACCCTGTAGATAGCTTTCATGGCTACACAGATAATGCGAATGCTGTTTTAGCCTCTATATGTGAGAAGTTATTAAGAGTTGTTTAACAGGATGCTGCAGACTGTAACGTTGTTATTAAGGAGTAGCCTACTTACAGCCTCTTCTTTTTAAACGAATACAATGACAATATGAAAGTATGCTAATTTAGGTCAACATCGATCGTAATGGTTATATCCAGCTATTTGTTCTAAAAAGATACAATTTGACTATCTCAACTAATCTTGGGTTACGCTACAGATACCTACCTTACACTGGAGAAAACGGGTCGTGCTCGTATGTCCTGTGATACCCTCGTGGCGATGCTGTTGATGATCCCGGCTGCCGCTACTGATGAAGAGACCTATCTTTTACTGTCTATGGAAGAGACACACTGCATCCAATGTTTCCATGCAAACAGATCGCCTCGGGCAGCGAAGCTCAGCACGGCCATTTGTGAGAATGTCTAGTATACGTCACTTTGTTGCTGTCAGACAGGAATTGGCAGATTCGCGTTTTGCATATCTAACCGTAGTACAGGTACAAAAAGCTAACCCGGTTTTTATCCGAAAGCACCGTGTACATATTCTGTGGATAAATAAAATGCATCCCTTTGAGCATTCAGTCGAGCGTCTGACCGCTACAAAGTGCAAAACCGAAAATGAAGATAAATAGCTTCACTGTTATTGAGCCTATGCTTCCAAAATCACAACCCCTAGCAACATACTACTGCTAATTATAGAAAAACTGACTATTTATAATATACTTTTATTGGGGATAAAATTCAATAGCTTCACTCTCATTGAGCCTATGTGCTTCCAAAATCACAACACCTAGGGCTTCCCAAGCAACATACTACACCTGTTATGGAAAAACTTCCTCTAGCGATCTATGGCCCGGGTGTGACCTTTAGCACGACCATTCTTATCTGGACTGTGTTGGAATATGAGCTGTATGGAAGCATATCATTAATGTCAATTCAATGTGCAATTTGGTCATTCAATTTTGAAATTGTAATTCAATATCCAAAGTGTCAATAATGTAATCCTCTATTCAGTTTGAATTATTATGACTGCCGCGCCCCCGCCGGACTGGACCCCCAAAAGGAGGCGGCACAGTGACAGTTTTCTGTGAATAACTCGAGAACAGTAGGGGCTAGGAGGATCACATTATTTTTGTATGTTGGTCTTAAGGGGCCATATGTCAACCCATCCCACATTCACTCATTTGATGTATAGCGCCACCTAGTTACAAATGACAAAGTAAAAATGAGGTGTTGTAATCGCAGGTATCTCTGGCTGACATGGCCAAAACTGCACGAAATTGGATGTGTATGATCATTATGAGTTATGACACCCTCTGAATGCATGCCAAGTTTCGTGGAATTCTGTTCATGAGGGGCCACACAATAAATTAATTTATGTGTACATTTAGTGACTGTACACCAACTGGCCTGTAGAGGGCCAGACACAGTTTTCTGTCCCGAGAACAGTAGGGCCTAAGATGACCAATTTTGTTTTGTATGTTGGCCTCCAGGGGCCATGTCAACCCATCTCATATCCACTCATTTGATGTATAGCACCACCTAGTTAAAAATGAAAAAGCAAAAACATTGTAATCGCAGGTACACAAATACAAGCACAGACACACACACGCATAAACACACACACACACATATAAAGACACATACATACACACACAGTAGACATGCAGGCATACACATGCACACACGCATGCACACACAAACACACACAGGCACGCAAACAAGCATACGCACGCACACACTTACACACACAAACACGCACACACACATAAAAACACACATGCAGGCACACACACAAGCGAACATACACACACACACACACATGCAGGCAAGTAGACACATGCACACACACACACTCCATAACCTCCACACACACACGCAAGAGGAGGAGTACAGGAGCCTGGTGAAGGACTTTGTGCAATGGTGCAAACTCAACCACCTTCAACTCAACACTGCGAAGACCAAGGAGATGGTGGTGGATTTCTGCAGGTCTAAGCCCGCTCTGCTACCAGTCTCCATTGATGGGGTCAATGTGGAGGTGGTAAACACCAAATAAGTATCTGGGTTTACACCTGGACAATAAACTGGACTGGTCAGCCAATATTGAAGCACTCTAAAAGAAAGGGCAGAGCAGGCTGTACTTCCTGTGGGAGCTGAACTGGAGTGTATCACTTCAATATCAGATAAAAGGACCCTGAAAAAACTGATCAACATCTTGGACAATGACTGTCATCCACTCCACAGCACTATAACAAAGCAGAAGAGCTTGATCAGCTGGAGACTTTGCTCACTGCCATGCACAACTGATAGACTGAGGAAGTAATTTGTCCCCAGGGCCAAAGAACTCTTCAATGCTTCTATAAAGGGAAGAGGAGAGATAGACTTCTGCCTCTCCACCTTCTCCATGTTTGTGTACTGACTGTCCACTGGCCTACTGTTTTTACTGCTACACTGTTTACAGGCTATATTAGCACATATGCACAACCCCTCCATCCCTCCCACAGCCTGGATTGTGGCCTTACTTAGTTAATACTTAATATTTGACCAATGGCTGTAACCCTATTACTTCAACCTATTCTTGCACTGCTATAGTTTTTTTATTACTATGTCTACGTTATTCTCTTATATGTCCATATTTATTTTATGCTGATCTCTAGACTTTCTTGCACTGTTGGACTTACTTATTTGCACTTACTTATCAGCATGACACTCACTCTCATAGAGCACCTTACCATGCATACAGGATCACAGGCTCAGTCCCTGCCCTGTCACTGCAAGCGCCTCATGCTTATTCATCCTTAAGCACATTATGTGGATATTTGATTTAGTAGTTTTTTTTATCTTCTACTGTCTTTATTGTTCAGTGTTATATATATATAACTTTTTATATTGTAAGTGTTATGTTGTGTGTGATGTCTGTATGCTACTGAGACCTTGAATTTCCCCTTGGGGATCAATCTATCTATTGATCTATCTATATTTAAACGTGTTTATCTATCTATATTTAAACACGGATTCCCTGGCAGGTGTAATAGAAAGAAACAAAATTCCAGTGGATATTTCACGTCTTCTCAAAGACTGGCGGCTGTTAAGAGTGACGTTTTTGCCAAAAAAATAAAAATAAAGCCAAAACACGTCAGTGATTTTAAGAAGCCTAAGGAAGATTTCCTTAAATCCTGATGACTAGTAGGCCTAAACCATTTTTGTAGAAAAGCCATTAAAATGGGAAAAGTAATAATTTATGAACCATATATTACAGATACTTTCAGTGGATTTAATCAAAGTAACATTACGTTTACTTATAAGTGTACATCTCGCCAATCAGCTTTTTATTCTCAAAGGTAGACTGAGCAGACTAGACTGACGTCAGCGCTGTCTGACTCGAACAGCCCTGGCTCCACTGCTGTACTGTATGTGCACGAGGATCGAGAAAAGGGTATAGGAGCGCGCAACGAGAGGGAGGAAGAAGAAAAAAACGTCCCAGCACGCTGGCGGAACGGGGTCACGAACTATGACCTTTCACAGATGAAAAACATAAACAAATACTTTTCATTAACCCGACTTCCAAATTCTACGTTGTTTAATCTTACAGGTAAGATGTTTATCGACTTTCAGCAGAGCTCTTTTGTAACCGAATTGTGTTCGCAAGAAAAACGAGGATTATTACTTGTGCTAGCAGGCTACATTGCTATTCTTGTGAGACATGGATAGCCCGGAAAACTCAGACTGGAGTAGGATGTCTAGGACTGCTGTCAGAATGCCTCAGATTTTCGACAACAGCGTCGATGTAGTTATCAAAGGACCTTCGCTGTTTTCCTCACCATAAACACAAGCAGTTCGTTCGTGTCATGACTTGCTGCTGACAAATATATGCTAGGAACCACATGTGCAACAAAAAGCTGCCTTCAACGCTACTTATTAGCTTAACGGCTAATAGGCTAGCCTAGCCTTCGCGCAAATGAACCCGACCCTTTTACCTTTGCCATCTCGGGGAAAGGGGCTGGTTTAGTGAGAAGCGAATGCATTAAGAGCGAGTCGAACACATAGCCGTATGTGTGTCAGCACATTAATGGAGTGAAACGTTATATATCACGCCGATCGAATCGGATAAAATTAATTTTACTTGCATTGTTTAATGGCTGCCTAAGGTATCGCTGGCTCATAGCCAAATTCTCCATTTTGTTCCGTGTTTTTTCTTCGCGGCTGTCTTTCGACGCCCCGGATTGACTTCAATTCACCCTATCAAAAATGTCCCCCGTTAATCAATAATTAATGTAATCAGTGCATTTTTAAATGCAATTGCAAATATAATGAATGTTGCACAGGTGTATATTCAAGATACATAGTCGTAGGCTCAGCTGCAAATTAAATTATACTCCTTCACACAACTCTATCGTTAGCTTATTTCTTTTTAAAATCATGTCTGTCAGATGAATATTAAATGACTTATTTGGCCTGCCTCCCAAGATAGTTGGAGAATGTTGTCAGGTTTTTTTTTTTTTTTCAGTGTGACCTTGTGCCTTGTTAGTGGGCGTTGCCCTGTCGTTTTGCAGAAACAAACCTCTCATGTGTTTCTAGAACAGCATGTCAACAGCATTAAACGTCTTAGTTTTCTTTTTTCTAAAACATCGCGTTTACTGAACAGTAGTGTTCCCTTCAAAGCAAGTTTTGTCTTTACAATTTGGTCATAGATGAAGCATACAAAATCATTGCGACCCTTACAGTGCATCCAGAGTGGTGACATACAGCTGAGGCAGTCTCATCAGGCTAGTCATGTCTTCAACACTTAATAGAGTTCAGATCTGATGACATCTCACTGGTTGAACGTTTAGGAAAGCTCAGGAAACTGACTCATAAAACTGACTCTTATTCTGTCTATAGAATACTTAAGTGTCCTCACACCGTTGATGTTTTCTGTCTAAATATGCACTGTATCTCAACCACATGCTTATCATTCCCATGTATGTGTCCATCTCACAGATGTGGCTGGAATCACGCCACTCCCACACAACTCATGACACTACATCACCATGACAACCAACATGGAGGTGCTCACTCAGCAGATAGTGGCCACTGATCAGGTTGCTGAGGTCAGTGTGTGTGTGTGTGTTACATGAGTGTTTCTAATTGTGTGTAGGTATTTGTTGGTCATGGTTCTGCTATGAAGCTATGTGAGCTGTGGGTATCTCAGCTCTCTGTGGTTGTAATAACAATGCACGTAATAATATGATAGTGTTCCTGTGTAATAGAGCTATATGTTTCATAGCTGATTCAGTCTTTGGTAGCCATGGAAACACGATGCTTGACCTTTCAAGATGTTCAAATTGTGCACATTTACACATTTAGCCATTGGTAGTGTGTGTGTGTGTGTGTGGTATTTTTTTTTTTGTTGTACTGCTGGGATGTTTTTAGTTACAGTAAAGATGTGTGTGTGTGTGTGTTTGTGTGTGTGGGTACAGACGTCTCCTTCAGATTCCTCCGTTATGAGTGACTCCCCACAACGGATCCAGATCATCTCCACTGACTCTATAGTCAATACACCTCAACGTATACAGGTACACACACACACCCTTACATCAGCTCATTTCAAATTATGGAGTTCATAAATTCATCTCACATTATGGTCAGTACACCTCAATGCATTCACACACACACACACATACACACACACTCAAACACATGTCAGCTCATTTCAACTCATTGAGTTATCTCACATTATGGTCAGTGCACAGCATTGCACACCCACCAGGATGCATGGACAATTTCAGGTACACTCATACACTCTATACATAATTATAACCATAAAATAAACCCTAGTGCATTCAGTTTGGGGCAACATTTTTATCTTTAAAATACAAGTTTTTGCACTCTTGACAACATTGAAGGTGATCATGTGTTTGATTTAAATTAATTTAATGAATGCAGTCAGTCTTGATCTCCCTCTCTTTTTGTTCCTCCGACAGATTGTGACTGACCAGCAGACAGGTCAGAAGATCCAGATAGTGACCACTGTGGACCCTACATGCAACCCCAAGCAGCAATTTATCCTGGCATCGCCTGATGGCACAGGGGCCAGTAAAGTCATCCTGGCATCGCCGGAGAGCCAGAACGCTAAACAGCTCATCTTTACCACTGCAGACAGCCTGATGCCTGGCAGAATACAGGTACAGCCTCTGGTTGTGGTCATCATAGCAACTGCCCATAACAACCATAGAAACAAATGTAACCACTCTACCCAGTACAACTATTGCCTCAACCACACTCAGAGTGTGAACTAAGTAATTTTGTTTTCATCACTGAGCTGGTATTCATGAATTGATTCCTGGATCATTACCTATCCAAAATAGATAAGTAAAATAGGGCCCTAAGTTTACATTTAGGGCCCTATTTTGATGCTCAGAAACGCAGCGTGTAGCGTATTCTTATCACGATGCAAAGAGTATTCCTATCTAACACTCAAATTTTTCGCCATGCGCTTCTCTTTTATTAAACAATGCGCCCAGGGGTGTGGCAATTAACGACCTAAGGTGTGGTCTAGAGCATTATCTAAAAATCGCTATCTTACACCATCTAAAAAGCATTACGCCACTGACCAAGAAAAACCTGGTCTATAGCGAAATTCACATTAGAAGCATAGCTGAATACGCACTGTCACAAGATGTCTGCAGGATAGATGTCCTTAGGTTTTAAGTAATTCGAACATTACTGGGGTAAATGTTGCACGGTGAAGTTAGTTTCACTTGAGTTAACTATTACCTATTTTAACTCTTGCCTATGAGTTAAAATAAAAGTGCACATGCATGTAGGTTATACTCTGCTAGGTTTTAGTAAAGCATGGTTTAGTGGAATACCTGTTCCATACGGTCTCATGTGTAAGCAGATTCCTTCAAATGCACCGCTGACTTTCAAAATACCCTGCGCTGTTTGAAGTTGCGCTACTTGCTGTTAAAGGGTATGACAGATGTCATTCTTATTGGTTTAAAGGATGTTACGCCCAAAACACACCCATGACTGATTAAGAAACATAAGAGCCGCCTTTTTGCGTCAGGCGCACAACTTTTGATAACAAAACCACCCCGAATGTGGACTGGACAAACCCCTAAATGTATTTACGCTATTCGCCAGTGACCATGTGTTTTAGATCCCCAAAATAGAGCCCTTATTCTTTTAGCAGACACTTCTATCCAAAGCGACTTACGTATGTCAATTATATTATTGTCCCCAGAGCAACTTGGGGTTAAAAGTTGTATTAGCGATTTCAGGCCCAAAAAGGCCCAAACATAAATTATCACATTCATCAAATCTTTCCTAACGATCCGCTAGCTGTCTGCCCCATAAGCAGGCTGTCAAAAAAATGCGTCTCTGTAGGCAGCTTAGGCTCCGAGATCTGTACACAAAAACAATTGCAATCAACAAGGGTTGGCAACCCACTCAAAGGCAAAATAAAGTGTATCAACCAATAAACGACGAGATTTTAGGAGAGTTTAGGAGAGTTTTAAAGTGATGGTTCGGAGTAATTTCACCCTAGGGTCCTTTGCACCATGACCCCGAGCCAAACACCCTCCCAGAACCTTTTTTCCCTTGGTCGAACCCTGGTCGAGTAGCGCTATCAAAAACTAATGACGTTCTGCAGTCGTGATGGAACCAACTTTTATCTCGTAAATTACCCCACGCATCGACGTTTCTTCCGTGATTTGGGAAAAGCCTGTAAAAGTCCTGGCAGGAAGCATGCATAAGGATGTAGATCCAGGAATGCACTAATATTTTGTTCGTAGTCCAGTTTGCAACAATTATTAGTTATTACTAACTTCGGAAAAAAAATATTTAAAACTGGATATACCGAAAAACGTTGATGTAATCGCTTCCTGCAAGGACTTTTACAGGCTTTTCCCAAATCACGGAAGAAACGTTGACGCAGCGGTATAGTAGCAGATAATCAGGCAAGTCTTATTTAAATAAACTCCTGGTGCACTTACAAACTTTCTAATGCCTCGTTATTGGACTAAATGTCGTAGTTGTACTACTGCAGAAGTTTCGTACCATTCAGGGCATTATTAGTGGGGTAATTTACGAGATAAAAGTTGGTTCCATCATGACTGCAGAACGTCATTCGTTTCTGACGGCGCTACTCGACCAGGGCTCGACCAAGGGAAAAAAGGTTCTGGGAGGGTGTTTGGCTCGGGGTCATGGTGCAAAGAACCCTAGGGTAAAATTACTCCGAACCATCGCTTTAATTGCACGGGAGGGAGAGGGAGGGAGTAGCGAGCTAGCTCTCTGTTTTGTTTGAACATCAACAGAAGTGACGTATCCCCGCTATCGCTGATACAACCTTTAAGTGTCTTGCTAAAGGGCATAGTGGTGGAAGCTGGGAATTGAACCCACAACTTTTCAGGCTTCTGCATTTATGTACTGTATGTATGTCGCTGTCTGAATCCAATGACTTTGTGGGCCTGACCTTTCCTGTGCAGATAGTGGCAGATGCCGTGTCAGTGGAGAGGCTGCTGGGAAAGGCAGGAGACATGGGCCGGCCGCAGCCTGTGGAGTACTGTGTGGTCTGTGGAGACAAGGCCTCAGGTACACTCTATCCTTAAGATGTGAGCAACACACACACACACGCACACACACATATATACAAGCAGCATAAATATACACATGTACAGACAGCACACTCGAAGGATGCTTGTGTTTGTTTGTCTGTTACTCATTTTTTTCACTGATCTGTGTGTGTGTGTGTGTGTGTGTGTGTGTGTGTGTGTGTGTGTGTGTGTGTGTGTGTGTGTGTGTGTGTGTGTGTGTGTGTGTGTGTGTGTGTGTGTGTCTGTGTAGGGAGGCATTATGGGGCAGTCAGCTGTGAGGGCTGTAAGGGTTTCTTCAAGCGGAGCGTCCGTAAGAACCTAACCTACAGTTGCCGCAGCAACCAGGACTGCATAGTCAACAAGCACCATCGAAACCGCTGTCAATTCTGCCGTCTCAGGAAGTGCTTGGAGATGGGCATGAAAATGGAGTGTGAGTCTTGCACACACAGAGACACATGCACCTATTTTACAAGGCACCTGTAAGAATGGCCACACAGAATACATAGTGTCTCATACTTTGTGTGTGTGTGTGTGTGTGTGTGTGTGTGTGTGTGTGTGTGTGTGTGTGTGTGTGTGTGTGTGTGTGTGTGTGTGTGTGTGTGTGTGTGTGTGTGTGTGTGTGTGTGTGTGCGCACACGCGCAGCTGTGCAGAGTGAGAGGAAGCCAGTGGATCTTCCGAGAGAAAAGCCGGCCAACTGCGCTGCCTCCACAGAGAAGATCTACATCCGCAAAGATCTGCGGAGTCCACTCATCGCCACGCCAACCTTCATCACTGATAAGGATGGCGCACGGTACTTACACTTATACGTACTTAAACACACACACACACGTTTCTTGAGGTTTTATGCCTCCAACGTTGTCTTTAAGGCAGCGCTGCCTGGAAGGCACTAGGATTAGGCATGGGTTAGGGTTGGGGTTAGGTTTAGGTTTAGGATTAGGTGCCTTTAACTCAGCGGTGGCAGCGCTGCCTGGAAGACGACATTGGGGGCATAAAACACCGTCGAGCCACACGCACGCACAATGCCACAACAAAAATGTGTGTGTATGTGTTTTGATTTGCTGTAAAGTGATTTTACCTGTTGGTTTTCCTTGTAGTTCAGGTCTGCTGGACCCCGGTATGCTGGTGAACATCCAGCAGCCTCTCATTCAGGCTGATGGCACGCTGCTCCTGGCTACTGACACCAAGGTACACTGGAGGAAAACTCAATCAGTTGGGGGGAGCTGTAGCGTACCGTAGTGTACCGCACCACGAACGGGCTCAGTGCCCACAGGAGCGCAGGTTCTAATCCGGCTTGAGGTCATTCCCAAAACGCACTTCCCATCTCTCTCGCACTCATTTTCTGTCATCTCTTCACTGTCCTAATTGAGTAAAGGCGGAAAGGCCCAAAACGTAACTTAAAATAAGTAATCAGTTGCCACACAGTGTTTGTTTTTTAAAATACAACAAAGCCAGAGTTTCATTTTTCCCCACTTTTCAATCTCGACAGGGAGAGTCCAATCAGGGTGACCTGGGAACGCTCGCCAATGTTGTGACATCACTTGCAAACCTGAACGAATCACTCAACAATGGAGATTCTGCCGATTCACCGCAAGAGGATCAGTCTACTGAAATCACACGGTGTGTGTGTGTACAGGATGAAACATACATTAAAGCGTTGAGTAATGTGCATTTATTGTGTGTGTGTGTGTGTATGTATGTGTGTGTGTATGTGGAAACATAGATAAAGTGTTGACGCATAGCCTGAAGTGTGTGTGTGTGGAAACATAGATAAAGTGTTGACGCATAGCCTGAAGTGTGTGTGTGTGGAAACATAGATAAAGTGTTGACGCATAGCCTGAAATGTGTGTGTGAGTGTTTTGAATGTGTATTTGTTGTGTGTGTGTGTTGGCAGTGCCTTTGACACGCTGGCTAAAGCTCTGAACCCCAGTGAGGTCGGAGGGGGGCAGAGCCTGGGGGAGGCGGATTGTGTGGGCGGAGCCACCATTCAGGTGATCAGTCGGGACCAGGTGACGCCCATCATCGAAGTGGAGGGGCCCCTGCTCACAGACACCCACGTCAGCTTCAAGGTGGGAGAAACATAAATGATGACCAGTCTCCAATTAAGACTCCAAACAGTCTTCGATAGAGTACCGAAGTGTGACGTTGCGCTTCCACTGGATCTAAACAAACTTTTGAAGTGTCATCGACAGCATACACATGTGACATTGTGTCTTTCTCATACATTGTTTTTCAAATGTAGGCTATAGCCGTTTAAATGTGTTTTACCTGCTCGGCAGCAGCTTAGCCACACAGCACAATTCCCTGCCAGGTGTAATAGTAAGAAACAAAATCCCAGCTAATATTTTAAGCCTTATCAAATGCTGACTGGCTGTTAAGAGTGAAGTTTTTTGCCCCAAAAATACAGCCAAGACACATCCGTGAATTTAAGGATTTTAACCGCATGCTGTGAAGTTATATGCAGGTCTCTTTTATGAAGGAAACCTATGCTAAAATAAAACTGTATAGTCACAAATTTGATCGTGTTTGTATGAATATATGTTGTAGTATGTGATTCCTACAGTGTAACAAAAATTATACTAACGTCTTAGAAACATAAAATTATTTAAATAGATTAAGAAAGCCACCACTATGGTCACCACTATTATTAAATTGGTTTGTTTAGATCCAGTGAAATTGCTGCCTTGACAACGCTACGTCATGGCTTCGGTACTCTTTTCTATACAATTATGAAAACAACATAATGGCAACACATCAATTATTTTGCTATATTCTGTGTTGCAGCCATTTTCTTGTTTTGTCTTTAGTTATGAATTTATAGCACCCCTTCACTTTACAGTGGTAATTGTAGAATTATTATGACCGCCGCACAGCGAAGCGGCGGTCATATAGGTTTAGTCAGATTTTTCTTTTTTTTTCTTTTTCGCATGTCCAAATTTCCGTCAAGGATTCCCGGGACACTGAAAGACCGGGTAGACGAAACTTGGTGGGCATGTAACCCCATATGGATAGCATGGAACCATCGTTTTTCGTTTTGATCTGTAGCCCCCACGCTGGACTGCACCCCCCGAAAGGAGGGTAGGGCAGACACAGTTTTCTGTGAATATCTCGAGAACCGTAAGGTTTAGGAGGCCCATTTTTTTTTGTATGTTGATCTCAAGGGGCCATGTCAACCCATTCCATAACCACTCATTTCATGTATAGCGCCACCTAGTTAAACACAAAAAAGTAAAAATGAGGTGTTGTAATCGCAGGTATCTTTGACCTAACATAGTCAAAACTGCACAAAATTGGAAGTGTAGGATCATTATGACACCCTCTGAATGCACGCCAAGTTTCGTGGAATTCCGTTCATGGGGGGCCACACAAGAAATTAATTTATGTTACTATACACCAACTGGCCTGTAGGTGGCCGGAGACAGTTTTCTGTGAATATCTCGAGAACCGTAGGGCCTAGGAGGTCCACCTTTTTTTTTGTATGTTGGTCTTAAGGGGGCATGTCAACCCATCCCATTACCACTTATTTCATGTATAGCGCCACCTAGTTAAAAATTAAAAAGCAAAAAATTAGGTGTTTTCATCACAATATCTCTGGCTGACATGGTCAAAACTGCACAAAATTGAAAGTGTAGGATCATTATGACACCCTCCGAATGCATGCCAAGTTTTGTGAACTTTCGTTCATGGGGGGCCTTACAATAAAATAATTTATGTGTACATTTAGTGACCGTACACCAACAAGGATTCCTGGGACACTGAAAGACCGGGGTACACGAAACTTGGTGGGCATGTAACCCCACATGGATAGCATGGAACCATTGTTTTTTGTTTTGATCTGTAGCCCCCCAGCTGTACTGGACCCCCCGAAAGGAGGGTAGGGCAGACACAGTTTTCTGTGAATATCTTGAGAACCGTAGGGCCTAGGATGACCAATTGTTTTTGTATGTTTGCCTCCAGGGGTCATGTTAACCCATTCCATGTGCACACATGTGCATAAACAGATACACATGCACACACATACATTCACAGTAATCATACGTATGACACATACTCACACAGTAGACATATGTACGCATGCATGCACATGCACAAACACACATACGCAGGCAAACACACGCACGCACACACACACACACACACACATAAACATAAACATGTACAGGCACACATGCACACAATTCAAGAATTTCTCAGAATTATAAACAGGCAAGATGGGGGGTGGGGATGTATAAAATGAATTTTACATGTGAAATCTATGAACTAATCATGTTTTGGTACTTGTTGTCTAGCAGATACCAGTGAGAATTGAGTGTGAATAATGCAATTTAGTGAGACAGTTAGAATCATATAGGCCTTTCAGCGTGATTTATTTTTGGGGGAAAAATGTGCTGGACTGGGCGGCGGTCATATTTTGTACCGCTCTGCGGTACATCTAGTTTTAAACAGCATTTGCACATTTGTTTTTCAGTTTAAGGTCTTGAAAGTTTAGAAAATGGATGGTGTCATAGAGTTTTGATCACTCAGTATTGATCAAAATAATCGTGATTTAAACAAAATGGCACAAGTGTGAGTGGCAGTGGTAGCAGATATCGAATCTGTGATTCAACCGTAGGCAAGAGGCTTTTTCACAAAGCTGTTGTAAAATCTAGATATAGAGATGCAATCAAATTTGAACACTGCTTTTTATTTATCAATAAAAAAAAAAACTTAATTAGCTGAAATGTAAATATATAAATAGACTGAAACTGATCATTGTGTTCCCCTTTGTCTGTCTCTCTAGTTGACGATGCCCAGTCCAATGCCAGAGTATCTGAATGTTCACTACATCTGTGAGTCTGCGTCCCGCCTGCTTTTCCTCTCTATGCACTGGGCACGCTCCATACCAACATTTCTCGCTCTTGGGTGAGAGCTCCGACACTGACTGTATATGTGTGTGTGTGTGTGTGTGTGTGTGTGTGTGTGTGTGTGTGTGTGTGTGTGTGTGTTTGTGTGTGTGAGAGAAAGAATGTTGTTTGGGTACTAGATAGTCAGGCATGTACAGACATTCTCAGAGTCCTACCCTCTGCACTCTGCCTGTGAGTTTTGATCTGTAAATCTCTGTGTGTTTGTGTGTGTGTGCTGCAGACAGGAGTGTCACACGGCGCTGGTGCGGGCGTGTTGGAACGAGCTCTTTACGTTGGGACTGGCACAGTGCTCACAGGTCATGAATCTCTCCACCATCCTGGCAGCAATCGTCAACCACCTACAGACCAGCATCCAGGATGGTATGTCTGCAGTATACTGTGCCACTTGTAGGTCCAGTGGTGTAAATTGACGGGAGAGAGTTTTGATCACTGGGCCCAACTTCCATAGACCTCACTGAGTCAGCAGAATTACCAGGATAGGGGGCAACTGGCTACAGGGCCCGTACCACATATGGGCCCAAGTGCCCACAGGGACCCAGGTTTGAGTCTGACCCGGGTCATTTCCCGATCCCACTCCATCTCTTTCTCCTCTTCATTGTCCTGTCATAATAAAGGCAAAAAGCCCAATAAAATATACTTTAAAACAAAAAGAATCACCAGGCTAACCTAATCAGTGCTATAATGATGATGCTAATTAGGCATTTGTCTAGATAGATAGATAGATAGATAGATAGATAGATAGATAGATAGATACTTTATTGACCTGTGAAGGGGAAATTCAAGACTAATTGACGCAGAGAATGCAAAGATTACTAGTGACTCCTTTGACGGCAGATGCAGGCACAGAAACATTCGATCCCCCCTCCAAGGACATACAGACAGAAAGTCATGTCATACATGGAGGAACACAGCACGGTTAAAGAAATATAAGAATATAAAATAAAAGATATAAAATAATAGCAAAGAAACATCATGAATATCAGACATAGACATACATATAATGTACATACCAATAATGATTCTGGTTCATAATCCTTTCGCTCTGTGTTGTGCCTGTTATTGACCCTTGTTTGGTCTTCTTCAGAGAAGCTGTCTGGCGACCGCATCAAGCTGGTGATGGAGCACATCTGGAAGCTGCAGGAGTTCTGCAACAGCATGGGCAAGCTGGAGACGGATGGCTATGAGTACGCCTACCTCAAAGCCATCGTGCTCTTCAGTCCAGGTGAGTTTATACTTAAGCAATAAGCCCCGAGAGGCCATTCTAGGCCATTCGTGCCATTCGTGAATATAGCACAGCTGAGGGGTGTTGTTAGGCACGAAGCGAGCGAAGCGAATATTCACAATATAGAACGGCCTCAAGGGGCTTATTGCTTTTATAAAACGGCTACCACATATAGGACATTAAAAATTGATACCCCAGAGTCCCCATAGAATAGTTCCACCCCTAGTAGATTCTTATCGGAATTGTTGCTCAGCAACTTTGAATTGTAACCGTTAACTGTGCATTCTAAACGCATTAATATAGAGCGAAATGCGGTCTCAGCCGTGCTATTTTGGGAAAATATACAACAGCATCGAACGCGATTCAACCAATCATAATCAAGGACCGGAACTATCCGTTTTATAACCTGTACTTTACTATTTTAACCCCTCCAGAGCATTAGCAAGGCTGTCATTCTTTTCTTATATTCTCAAACTGAAACAATAACTTTAGTAGATATGTAGTTGTGATTTTAAAGATGTAGTCATTAATCTTAACCCATTGCAAATTCAGCAAGATGAGGTTAAACTGAAGAGTAATTTAGCTTTGGTCCCATCATCCTTTAGTTGACTCATATGGTTCATGATCTATCTCACAGACCACCCCGGCTTGAGTAACAACAGCCAGATAGAGAAGTTTCAGGAGAAAGCTCAGATGGAGCTGCAGGACTATGTGCAGAAGACCTACCCAGAGGACACATACAGGTACTGTACCTGAATGTGATGTGCCACTTGAAGCTGTGAATATCAGTCAAA
The DNA here is from genome assembly GCF_046254945.1 of Alosa pseudoharengus. Classification (NCBI taxonomy): domain Eukaryota; kingdom Metazoa; phylum Chordata; class Actinopteri; order Clupeiformes; family Clupeidae; genus Alosa; species Alosa pseudoharengus. The sequence continues at coordinate 35,333,377 of NW_027468774.1, forward strand.
TAAGTCAGCCTCTAAAACTGAATGTTCACCTTTTTCTCTTAACTGTGTGTGTGTGTGTGTGTGTGTGTGTGTGTGTGTGTGTGTGTGTGTGTGTGCACACGTGCGTGCGTGCGTGTGTGTGTGTGTGTGCAGGTTGGCTCGAATCCTGATGCGCCTCCCTGCTCTGCGGCTCATGAGTTCCAGCATCACGGAGGAGCTCTTCTTTACAGGGCTGATTGGCAACGTGCCCATCGACAGCATCATCCCCTACATCCTCAAGATGGAGACCGCCGACTACAACAGCCAGATCACAGGCTCCAGCGCGTGACCCTCGTGACCCCCAGGTCACACGGGACCTCACTCTGAACCCACTGCCCCTTTGGCCTTAAAGTGCTTCAGTCCCACAAACCCTGCTCTCTCTCATTCCAAACAGTGACCCTAATACAGTACATATTCCCTTTTTTTCTTTTTTGGTGGATGAATTTTATGTTTAATGTAAACACATTATGACATTTTTACGGTAATCATGCTTTAATCTCAGTAGGCCATTTTGAGGCGTTTGTTCAAAGCCCTGATGCTCGGCCTGAATGTTCACTCAGAGAGATGCGTCACACTTCGTTTCATGTCCCCGAGCGTCGTGTTCCAGGAGCGCAGCGCTCTGCACTCTCTCTGGGACTCTCGCGGCTGGAGTCTGGGCCGCAGCTGATGCCAGCGATTCGTTTTCTACGCTTCGTAGAATAAGCACTTACATCCCAAGCATTTATAGAAGATATTCATGGAAGCCTTTTGTTTGTGTTTTTTTCCCCTGCACATATGCCTTTTTTTACGTCTACGCTTGTTGAGGATATCCTCTTGCCTTCTGCTTGCTACTCTGCGCACGGTCAGCCAACTGAGACCCTGTAACATATGAACAATCCCTCTGTGTGGATAATCGGAGTCTCAATGAATGTCTTCACAAGACGTCTTCTTGGACTTGGTCTGTTTAGATAAACTGATCATCAAATGTCTTTGTTGCTGGCTCTGCTGAATATAATGTGGGTGGGTCTATGCAGCTGTCTGTCTTTTAGTCAGGTACAGCTCGCAGTTACTTCTCAGATAATGTTCGATTCCATACAGTAATTTTTTTCTCAAACTCTGAAGCCATTTTAGTTTGTACGATAATGGATCACCATAAGCCTATTCATATTACCACATAAAAGCCTGTTGTTGCAGTAGCCCCCTTACTTTCCCTGACAACTTTAAAAAAGTTGAAACCGAGATAGCCCTCTCATTTGATGTGGCTTTCAAAGTCCATCAGAAGGAATTCATGTGAATGAGTCGTGGTCAGTAACACCAGAGGTCTGAATGTGATTACCCTGAGCCACCATAGATACACATGATCAGCAAGGCAGATAGTTCCATAAATGTGGAAGACTGGCTCCTCCTTTTCCATGGGTGAGAGCCTAACGTCCACATAGCCTCAGTTCTCTGTTGTCATGACAATCATGTAGTCAATCTTCTGTTAGATTTCATTTTGTCTCTTGTGGTGTTCATATCCTCAGTCTGTCTGTGTGTGTGTGTGTGTGTCTGTGTGTGTGTAAGGGAGCAAGAGAGAAACTTCTTTCATTTTTTTTAATCTCTGAATATGTTGCAGCTCTTAAATGTTTACAAATGTTGCCATTATTTCCCCTCAGACATCATCTCTTGTTGTTTTCCTGGAGGAGTTCTCCTCCTGAAGAGCTTTTTGTTACCCTTCTCTGCCAGATCCAAATTAGAGGCCATAAGTCATCACTCAGTCCTTTCTGCATGTCAGCACATTTTATGTGGTCATGAAAGCATATGCTGACTGAGGAGGATTCAGAACTGATATCTAGCTTTGGCATCCCATGTCCTAGCAGTCTGATGTATCCCAATCAAAAGTGTACTATAAGTACAGCTGTGTGCACTTATGTTCGAGGTGGACCTGCGAACACAAAACTTTTGTTAATAATTTATAGGAGAAGAAAGATTATGTATGGCTAAACAAAAAACTTAAAATATGTCTTAATTTGAATATGAGTTGTACATTGAATATTACTTTAATATTTGGGGTTAAAGATCTGTTGAAGACTGTTTATGAATAGATTGTTCTGTGAAATGTGCTTTTTATGTAATTTCCTAAATATGAGTGCATGTTTTTGTTAATCTGGAGCTTTTATATGCCACATTATCAGGCTGTCTGACAATGAGCAGTGTTGTTTTTAGTTTGTAAATAGTGCATTGCGATGCATGGACTAGCTTATGCATTTTATGAAATGCTGTGAAACGTGGTCAAATGTGTGCTCCACTAAGATCGCCTCTGTAATTAAATGACATAAATGCAGTCTCTGTTTTCATTTGTTTATTCCCAGATGTGTTTCTATACCTTATCATTACCACAGGTGGGCACAAATGTATCAAAAACTTTTGTTACAAACTACAAATACTGGCTCATAAAATGTAACAAAATAAAATACAAAATACTGATGTAAAAAATGTATTTAATTAAAATACAAGTAATTAGTAATTTGAAAATACAAAAGTATCCACACAATAATCATTGTATACCAACTTTTTAAAAATAAACTACAAAGCATTTTATTGAAAAGGTATCCCCAAGAGACAAGAAATACTATTTTCTGATTGGCTGGCAGAGGGCTATTAATTCTGTACATGGGTGCTCCTATGAAGTAGATCTGGTAAACAAAAATGTAAACAGCATCCCATATCGATGATTGAACTGACAAGAAGCAAACTTCGCAACAGTGGAATCAACTGTAACATAGCACAGTGTTTCTTAACTGGTGGGTCGGGACCCAAAAGTGGGTTGCGGAACCGTTCTGGGTGGGTCGAAGAGCTTGTGGTTAAAAATAAATGAGAAAATCAGCAATTTAAAATGATACCTTATCAGATCTAACATTGGACCTTTATTTTTTTGGTAAACTTTATGTGTAGCCTACATATCAGTCATTGTCATGGACATAGACAATGTTTATGTGACAGGTCATGTTAGAGATCATTTTAGTGGTAAACGGAAGTAGGCTGCTACTCTGAATATTTGAAGTAGCCTACAGTAGGCTCAGATATGGATTCGCTTAAACTGAGGACAAAATAGGATAGAAACCCCATTGTGTGGTGTGCAGTAGATGGCTGGCACATGAGAGCATGAAACCATCAAAACTAAAATGCCACATAGAAACAAGGCACCCCTGTCAAAGTCATACCTGTAGAGTACTTTGAAAGGTGACATCAAGAGTTGAAGACTTCACAAGGGTAATGCCAAACAAGTACTGTAGGCCTACAGGCACTTCGCTTGTCTTACCATGTAGCTCACCATATCCATGGCTGACGCTAAAATATATATACAGCGGGGAAAATAAGTATTGAACACGTCAACATTTTTTTCAGTAAGTATACTTCCAATGAGGCTACTTGCATGAAATTTTCACCAGACATTAGTATTAACTTCTTGAATACTTTGTGGAAAAGCCTTTATTCGTAATGACAGCTTCAAGGCATTTCCTGTATGACGACAGTATTCTGGTGTGATTTTGGCCCATTCTTTTCAACAGATAGTCCTTTAATATTGAAGATTCCAGGGGTCCCTCTTATGAATCCTGATCTTTAGTTAACTTCCAAAACTGTTCAATTGGATTTAAGTCAGGGCCTTGATTTCCTTTCTCTGAAACCAATTGAGAGTTTCCTTTGCTGAATGGTTTGGATCATTGTCCTGCTGGAAGGTCTAGCCATCTCATCCTCATCATCCTGGTGGATGGTCAAGATTCTCCCAGACCAAAATGACTCAATTCATCATTCCTTCAACTGTATGAAGTCTGCTAGTACCATGAGATGAAAAACAGCCCATACCATGATGCCACCATCTCCAAACCTCACTGTTGGTAGGGTATTTTTAGGATGATGCACAGTGCCATTTCTCCTCCAAATATGGTGTGTAGTATGACATCCAAAAAGTTCAATTTTGCTCTCGCCTGACCAGAATACATTCTCTCAGTATTTCATAGGATTGTCCAAATGTTGTGTAGAAAACTTTCAACGAGCTTTGACATGTTTTTTTTTCAGCAATAGAGTCATGCAGGATGAGCGTGCATAGAGGCCTTGGCGGTGAAGTGCATTACCTATGATTTTCTCTGTAACAACTGTACCAAGTCTTTCTGGAGCTTTCTCCGAGTGGTCCTTGGCTCTTGGGCTACTCTTCTGACTATCCTTCTGACTTCCTGGTCAGAAATCTTGGCCAGTAATGATGCAGTGATGTTCCTTCCACTTGCAGATAATGGCTCCAATACTGCTTGCTGGATGCTTCGGAAGTTTTGACGTGCATCTGTAACCAGTTCCATTGATATGTTTTGCAACAATAAGGTTGCAAAGGTGTTGGGAGAGCTCTTTGCTTTTACCCATTATGAAATGTTTCTTGTTTGACACCTTGGTAACAAAAAACCTTTTTATACCCCACCAGTATGTACTAACCCAGCTTAAATCAATTTGCACAGATAGGAGGGATAATTTCTCTAACTACTTATAGATTCCAGTTTGTTCCTTGCCATTTCTTGCCTTTGTGTACTGCTTTTTCTTAGCGTGTTCAATACTTTTTCCCTGTGCCATTCCACTTTTTTACTCATAACTCTACTTTTAGACATTAATGTTTGGATTTTTATATATGTGTGGATTACCTAAGTTAATACTAATGTCCGGTGAAAATTCCATGCGAATAGCCTCACTGGAAGTATACTTAATGAAAAAAATATTGACGTGTTCAATACTTATTTTCCCCGCTGTATATGGGTCGCGACTTTATGAACATGGGAAATTGTGGGTCCCAAAGTCAGACCAGTTGAGAACCACTGACATGGCATACTACCCACCATCATTTCCGTAACCAGTGAATGTAGAACGACAAATTGAACAGGTCGGCCTCTTTTTAAACTGAACTGCATTTCCCTTTTTGTGCTATAAATGCATGCCTATTGCCTACATAAATGACTGGCAACATGGGGGACAAACACACTCTCGGAAAAAATGGTACCGCTCAGTACCTTAAAAGGTACAAACGCTTGTCTCTGTGTACCTTTAGAGGGTACAGAGCAGTACCTTACAAAAGGGGCACATATTTGTACCCTCATGTTTTGTACCTTCAATGGTCCCATCTGTACCTTCAGGAACTATTTTGTACCTTTTCTCTATGGTACAGGTTTGTATCATCATTGAGGGTACAGTATTTGTACCATTGAGGTACCACCACAGAGACAAGTCAATTTGTACCTTTAAAGGTACCTATACGTTCCCTTAAGACAAGTGGATTTGTACCTTTAAAGGTACTTATAGGTTCCCTTACTGGACATAAATAAATAATAATAAAAAAAACACTTTCTTTAAAAAAACAGATTTATTGTATAAAAATACAAAACAGTAAAAACTGATATCACACAGGGTACAGACAGAGAGCATATTTTTTTAAATCATTAGATGCATTCTGGCCACTTAAGACATACATTTGGCAAGTTTACTTACAAGAAGTTTAATTTTGTTTGATACAGTAGGGCTGGTGTGCGTGTGTGTGTAGGGAGAGAGAGAGTGTGGAGAGAGAAAGAGAGAGAGTGTGTGTGGAGAGAGATTAAGAGAGAGAGTGTGGAGAGAGGAGAGAGAGTGGAGAGAGAAAGAGAGTGTGGAGAGAGAGAGAGAGTGTGTGGAGAGAGATAAAGAGAGAGTGTGGAGAGAGAGAGAGAGGAAAGAGAGTGTGTGGAGAAAGAGAAGAAAGAGAGAGTGGAGAGAGAGAGGAGAGTGGAAAGTGTGGAGAGAGAGAGAGGAGAGAGTGTGGAGAGAGAGAGAGGAGAGAGTGGAGAGTGTGGAGAGAGAGAGAGGAGAGAGTGTGGAGAGAGAGAGAGAGTGTGTGGAGAGAGATAAAGAGAGAGTGTGGAGAGAGAGAGAGAGGAAAGAGAGTGTGTGGAGAAAGAGAAGAAAGAGAGAGTGGAGAGAGAGAGGAGAGTGGAAAGTGTGGAGAGAGAGAGAGGAGAGAGTGTGGAGAGAGAGAGAGGAGAGAGTGGAGAGTGTGGAGAGAGAGAGAGGAGAGTGTGAGAGAAAAAGAGAGAGAGAAAGAAAGAGAGTGTGTGTGTGAACGAATTACATTTAAACATGTCTAGTGGCTACAAATAATTTCCCTTCCACATTGTATGTGTCAAGTGCCTGAAAACTAGCCTCTTGGCCTGGCATTATACATAACCATTCATCATATCTTACATGGTAGGCATAAAAATGCTTGTCAAATGATATTGGTACTAAAAGTCGACCACATAACCACCATTGTGTGTCAATATTTAGTATGAACTTAATTTGACAAAAAATGGGTACATTTTCTGTTTGCAGAAAATCAACTATAAACACATCTTTTACTCCATACTTCACGTTATTTAAGATTGCTTCATTAACCCTTTGACAGAGCTTTTCTGAGACATCAATAGACAAAATATTCTGAAGAATGTTTTGGAGGGCAGCGGGCAAGGATGAAAATGTGATTTTCAAGCTTGTCCCTGCCACCTGTTCATAATCACCCAACATGTTTGTTGACTGAAATTCCAAACACTGTTTGAATTGATGACGTTGACTGAGAGTTGTAGCTATGTTGATAAAGTTTCTACAGTTTTGCGCAACAGTCTTAAAATATTGGTGCTTACTTTCAAAGCGCATACACCACAGCGATCGCAAAGGCCCATACATTGCCATTAACCTGGCGTAATGTATCATGTAATGACATTTGGGTGTCAAAACATGTCCAAATTCATCTTTTAATTCTGACAAAAACTGTTGGACAAGTTGGTCAAGGACTGGAAGATTTTCTCTTTGCACTGTGGGTGCCATAACAATATCAGTAATTTCACGGCAAAGAAGGTACACATCCCAATACCTACTATTTGCTGGAACACGGTCACCTATTATAAATGGCAATAGCCTGAACAGACACCACTTCTGTGATGCTGATCCAATAATGCCAGAGCTGGTAAGTATCTTCTCTGAAAGTGGTACTGGTTTGTTAGCCCTATCATTTTGACCTATTGCCATCTGTTTAAGAGCATCATTGAATTCCTGTATGGTGACATGTCTCTCTCGATGGGCCTGGCAGAGAACCAGACGTAAAACTAACGGTATTACACCTTCTAATACATCATGCATGATGTCAGGTGGTAGGCCTGTTGTGACATCAAAATAATCAAGTGTGTCAAATGGACATTTTCTCAGTATGCCATACAGTGCACGGTTACTTGGATTTTCTTCTATGCACTTAAGATGATACTTATGAACATCTGAGGTTCGAAGAGTAAACTCCTTTTCATTGAAATTATCATTTTTACTTGACGAGGTTGCCATGCAGTATCTACAAATGCGCCCAGAATTAAAAGCCATGCGGAAACCGCCAACCATATGTGCTGATAGGTTGTCTCCTGATATGGTGGCTACTGCTGCATGCACCGAGTACTCCTGACCATTTACAGTAACATTAAATCCTTCTGAAGAGAGCATGGTTAAATCCCTCAACAGTGGTTTCAAGACAGTCTCCAAATCAACCGATTTCAGGAGTGAATGTTTAAATAACAGAGCAAGATGTATATGTTTGACCTGTGATCGATACTTCCCATGAATGTTACCAACTGTGAAGTATACAGCAGAAAGTTTGTGTCTACCTCGTTTGGCACCAAGAGGATTAACTACTTCGAATTCATCTTGATAAAAGTGTAGGCGCAGGGCATTTTTATAGATTTTGAAAAACGGGTGCTGTGTAAAGAATAGACCATCTCGGTAGTCAGTCAAGAGATCCTCATTCGTGGTCTATTTTGAAACTGTATATGTTCCCAAATATCATCATGACTACAGTATTTTTTGAGTACATCAATTATGGGTACATATGCACATGTCCCTACGTTAGACCCACTAGTATTCCTCACTGTATACTGCACAGGCTCTGTTAATGCTAGGTTTGATTTACAGTACTCAGTAAACAAATGTTTAGAGCGTACCATATTAGCAGCCTCTCTAAAGAAATCAGATGACTGAAATAGTTCAGTAAGCTCAGGGCAATCCGATAGATTAAATCCATTTTGTTCTAGATGTTGGGTAATTAATGAATCATACTGTTCCTTAAAGTTACTAAACATAACAGTTACATCATCTGTAATGTCTTGTTGAACTGATATGGGAAGAACATGTTTCTCTCGACATTTTAACATAAAATTGATCAACGTTTTCCGACAGCTTGCCACAAGAGTGTTGATATCTGTGTAGCTTGGTTCTTCATTTTCTACCAAATCTAACATTTCTTCCTCACTTTCTCCCTCATTTGATTCTTGATTTGTCACAATCTGTTTCTTATGTTTTCTATATATATGCCTCCTATAAGTCTCATATTTCGTAAAAGTACACTGACAATCATCAAGGCCACAACAGATGGAAAAGTCAGCCTCATGTGCATGAATTAATCCTACATGGTGAATCAACTTAACTAATGTGAAGGCTCTGCGCGAGCACTTTGGACAAGAAAATGGGCGTGGCATATTCAAGCCAAAATGTTAATTGCCCTGACAACAGCTGTAGGAAGTGGTTTGTCACCAGGGTCAGTCACTTTCAGGACATGCCTTTGCATAAAAATTAGAGTGTTCTTGTTGTGGCTGGGGTACTGTAGGTAGTAGACAAAATAAATGCAAAATGCAGACAGAATGCCATCTTCCACACCAACCGCACTGCAGACTTCCGTTCCATCCACCATGATAGTTGCAGGGAGTCGCCGCTCGCTGAAAACCTGTCTCCAGTTTGATGTGCCAGGCATCTGCACAGTCGGATAAGGTGTAGCTGGATCTCCCTAAACAGACAAAACACAACACAACTAAAATTAGTAAAGAAAATGTTCTCCTTTTGGAATTTCATATTAACTCTGTACAACTGAAAGTTCGGAAATGAAGATGAATGGAAAAACTTACATCATTCAGTGAAATGTAGTGCTCAAGTTTTTCTCTGAAGATGGTTGGTAAGAGCACCAAGGCAGCTCTGAATTCTAGGTCTTCCAAAAGAGAAGAGGTATAAATACAATGGATTAACAATGGCAAACATATCACACAATATGACAAGAGGTTACTTTGGATAGAGATAGGAGTTCATACAGAAGATATTTGAGGAGGTTGCTTGAAAGCATGCAAAATAAATTAAATCAATAAATATGAATTTTCCAAGGTAAACAATTCCAAACAAAACACTATTCACATTACTGATGAAATACCGTTTACGTCCTCTGAAGCTACTTCCGCTCTGGCATCCAAGTATTCTTTCTCCAGACAAGACTTCCCGTGAATTGCCTTCAGCACAGAGAGGACCATATTTCTGAATGACTCTCGGAAACGTTGGCTTAAATCTGATATTTTGCAGATTCGTCCCATTTCTTGATAAAGCTACAACCAAACGACATATTACACACAAATAAGATTAAACGGGCAACACAAATCAATAATCAGCTTGAATATTTTCTGATGACTGATGCAACAGGGAACGCCCTACAAGTTCTTTCTACATAGTTAATCTCTGTACACCTTTTCATATATTTAACACTTCTAAAGAGAACTACAAAAGAGTTGTTATAGGGCACAGTGTATGAAGGACCAAACTATTTCAAACATACCCCAAAAGGTGTTTTCAGGAAGGGATACTTGTTGGCGGCTTCAACAGCTGACATTCCACCCTGTAGCAACTCGCGTCTTCTCCAGAGAAATGTGCGCCTCATTTTTTCCTCCACAATGGCACTATCTGGTTGAGTCCGTTCATACTGCATTTGTAAGACTTTTACATGGGCATCAATTGAGACTGCATCTTCGCCAACAGGACCTTCAGACTCATGATCCTATTGTGTACAAGTTCACAAACACACACATTACTGGGATGCTCTATAACCTAGAGTCCTACCACTGCTGCAAATACTGATGTACCACGGGAGGCCTACCATTTCGCATCTTCTTTCACATGTTGTCTGGCTTGGTGTCTGTTTGGACTTGCCCTTGCGATGACCAAATTTCGCTTTGAACTGTTTGACCTGTTCTTCATCCACAAGAGGTGATCGTTCAGTTTTGAACTTCCTTTTTAATGACATGTGCCACGTATGCTATGCAAAACAATGATTGTCAAGGGTTACTTTACATTGCATGACAAGATGATATTTTGTTGCAAGCCTGCTATATACCGTAAACATAAACATATCATTTCATTAGTAGCACAGTGACAAAAGACTATTGAATAGTAACAGAAAACGTCAGAATATATTGAAAGCATTCCTAAAGCACTTTAATGTCAAACACTTACATATCCATTCCCCTCCAAGTCCTTCAAGAAAGGGTATTTGGCAACAAGTGCCTTGGCAGCCTTCACATAATCTTCACCGGAAGGATACCTAACAAATTCATATAAAATGCTTACAATTGCACAAAGTTATTAGATCATACTGCATACATCCAAATACCTGCATTCAAACAAAACCAATGAAACAAAAGGTGGTCCCAGCAAAAAAGGGCACCATTTTGCATGTGCAAGGCTTGTAAATACACCACACCAGTATCGCAATGTGAAATACTTACATTGTATACTGAGCCATGGTCTCTTGAAGGACACTGACTATTTTGGTGCGATAAAATCCAATTTTATGGCATGGCTCTTTATTATCCAATTTAGTCTGGATGCTTTTAGGAAATTTTGGGATAATGAAGATGTCTGGAAATCTGTGGGACACTTGCGGACTTTCGACAGAGCTGTACGGAAACAGAACAACAAAGTCTAAAGACATCTCATATTTATATAATTACATAGTTAGACACAATTATTGCTCTCTACAGTTAATATGTTTATTGAAATCCAGTCTGTTGCAAAGAATCCAAAGATAAAAAAGTTAAAAACCTACCTTGATTCAGACACTGAAGCAGGAGCTGCAACATTGCAAATTTCTGTTTTCAGGTGAGAGATCAGGTTGATGAACTTTACTTGCTTTTTGAAGGACCCCTCAAAGAGCTGGGAAATCATAAGGTCCGTCAGGCCACCATTAACAGTTTCCCCATCCACTTCATATTCTGAAGAAAAAACAAAACAATTTCAAAAACAAAACAAAACAGCATTTAATATAACTAGTTAGACACTACAAATTCACAGCCCTTGCACGAACAGAACCTAAACTAACCTGTGAAAAATTAACATTACCATTAATTCACCATTGAACTTCAAGTCAGCAAGGTCAGCGCTAGCCTTCACCAACCACGTGGCTTGGCTAACTGATGAACTGAAACCGCCTTGATGCTACCAACACCATACAAATTCAATCATAAGTTCTCAATGTATGACTGATGTTTAACTAAACAATATTATATTGCCATTGTGTTGCCGTTTTTTTTTTTATAGCAGCTACTTCAACATATTTTTCAGAGCCAAAACAGGAAACATCCCTGCTAACATTACATAAAGCCTGGGAAGTTAACGTTAATTCTACCAAAAGCATGTGGCGTCAGCTAGCTAACCAGTCTGGTAGCCAATGTAGCGCTATAGCTTCCCAAGTTAGCTGTAACTTTTCTACCATTGACCACGACTGATTACCTAGCCAACTAGCTAGCTCTAATATTGGTCACTTGACATGATCCCAAATCCGCTAAATTGTCACCAAAGCACTAAGTAATGTTAGATCCCTTACCTTGCATGCATAGCTGCTAAATCAGGTTGACAGGGAGCTAAGAAACCTTAGCAGCTCGTCCTAGCAGCTAACTTCTAGGTTCTAGTAGCTAACATTAGATAGTTATTATACCACACGAAGTCCTGTTAAAAGTTTAACGCTATTGACAATTATTAAAAACGCTACTTTACTCACCTATGAATTTTTTTCGCTCATTTTCGGTTACATCCAATCCACCTTTAGAAAGTTGCTGCAGAAGGTCTTCGGTTGTCAGCGCAGCAAGAGACATCATTCAGACTCCCTGCCTCAGCTCTCAGACCGACCGTTAAAATCTTTATGGAACACTCAAAACACTCTGACGCCCGTGCCGACGTTACGTAGCCTGCAGTACGCAGCACTGTCCGTTGTGTTGACTGATGACCGCTGACTAGCTTGCTAACTTATTAGCTGGTACAGTACACACATCGTCAACCTCACTCCTGACAAATTTGTTTGTTGTAAAAACGGGATTGTTAGACTATTCAATCCATATTTCTCATCTCATTTTCAAAACAAAATCATAAACTAGCCCAACTTTTTAAATAAACGTATAATCCCCTACCATTTCTCAGAATCATCCTCCATGTTTTTATTTTTGGCGAGGTCGAGAGTTCTAGCAGGACAGGCGATCTGATTGGCTGACGCATGGCAATGGCCTAGTAGTTCATGGGTACAAAACCCTATGGTACAAACATGTACCTTCACAAATCTTGTACTTTGAAAGGTACAACATTGTATCACAGAGGTTCAGTCCTGTATCTTTTAAGGTACAACAAACTGAAAGGAACAATTTGGTACCTGAAGGTTTAATACTTGTACCCCTGCGTACCTTTTTTTCTGAGAGTGCAGAATAACATCCTGCAAGGTTGATTTACAGAATTAATTAACTTGGTGGAGAAAACTCTTTCTGTATCGGGGATGTCTTTGTGTCCATTATTTCTGCATACCTCTGCGGATGTTATCCCTGGCATGAATCCTCATGTCAAATCCATTAAGTGGTTTTAATACTGTCCTGTAGTGAGAATGAATATCAGCTATTAGGTACTCAAGGTCATGGGGTCCATGTCCTAATGTTCTCCTTCAGTATCTTATCTTTATCGTTTTCACATTTTAGTCTTGATTTGACACACCTGACAATTCAAGCTCCTGAAGATAGTTACTTTTTATTTATTTTTTTAACTTTCAATGTCCTAAGGGGATGATGAAACAGAAAATACAGGTGCAAAAAAATTGGGTTTACAACCCATGTTGACCATTTTGGCTCCCTCAGTTGACTTTTCTATTAATTTTTTCCAACTTCAGACATGTCCAGAGGGGATCGTAAAAGAGAAATTAGAGTATCTAACACTTACATGTACGTTGGTCACAATGTGGCAATACTGCAAGAAAAAGGAAAAATGTGTTTACATTTTATGCTGTCCTTCCAAAAGGGTAATGAAATTAGTATTTGTATGGACAAATAGAGCTGACAAGGAATTACCCAAGGGATATCATTGGGCACCCACCCTGTTCTTATGGAGTAACCCCTAGGCAACAAGAAACAACAAAGAAAAAGAAAAAAAGGTTCACCATGATTCTGGCCTTTGGCTCCCTGAAAAGCATAGCTTATTGTAATGGTTAGTATATTTAACTGAGTGATGAAATGTTGGCTTATTAGAGAAAAAATGACTTTTAAATTAAAAATTATTTTAAAAAAGTATTTAAATATTTAAAAATACTCTAAATACAATCCCTCAGAGTATTTTGTTACAAACTTGGAGTGTATTTTTACATGCCAGCCCAATAGATGACGCTAGTGTGCGTAACTGACGTTAAATGAGAAAGCTGAAGAGGGAAGGAATATTCTAACAACAAGCACGGTGGTGAGTTCAGTTTCAGGAGGGATGAAAAGGTTACGATATTATCGATAGATTAGCTTAATAAAGGTGTTATTAACGCAGCGTGTGTTAAATTATTCCTGTCAAATGCTTACACCAGTCAGTATATAGTCAACTCACAAGACCTGCCTAAATAAAACATCACTGCATGAGGCTGTAGGTAGTTAAATCAATGCAAGTTACCCATCATAGCCAACAAGTTACATTTTATATTGCCTTAACATATTTAATAAAGCACAGCAAGACACGTTGCTCCTCCTTCGACCCACCATGCTCCAGCACGCTCTACTGTCTGTTGGCTGCAAAGCCTGGCGCGCGCTCTCCTGCCCGATATCCGAGCTACGGCTGGACCTCACTCTTGGATGTGGACAAACTTTTCGGCAAGTCTGCCCTCTCCCTGCATTATTTAATTAATTGTGTCTTGTTTGCACTTTATTTGTACTTTTGAGCATGTGATATAGTACAAGTGGTAGGCTAGCCTCGCAATAGGCCTACTTAATTTTCGAACTAAGTGTTTTCCACATCTGTATCAAAGTAGTTTATCTGTCTAATGTTAATTTCCTTCAAGGTGGCGTGAAACAGGGGATGGGCATTGGACAGGTGTAATGGGTGGCCGAGTATGGACCCTTACCCAGACAGATGACACCCTCTGGTACTATGTGTACACCAACCAAAACAACCAGGGCACAGGGAGTGTGTCGGAAATGGGTTCGAGTGCAGAGTCTGTACCAGACAAGAGGCTGAAGGGTGTTGGCAGTGTGAAGCAGGAGGATGAGGAGGGACTTAAGGTGACATCAGTTCATGATTCCACTGAACAGGAGCTCCTGAAAGATTACTTTCAGCTCAACATTCAGTTGGAGAATCTGTACAAAGACTGGGGTGCCTGTGATGACCACTTCAGACATATAGCCAGCATTTTCACAGGTAAATAAATGTCCTGTGTCCTGTTCATGAATGTCTATGCTTGCTGACAATAGTAAGGTATAAATTATATTGCCTGGGTCCCTAGTGATTTCGTTTTCATGTTGTCTTTATACAGGAGTGCGTATGCTGAAACAGGACCCCGTGGAGTGTCTCTTCTCGTTCATCTGCAGCTCCAACAACCATATCTCACGCATCCAGGGCATGGTTGAGCGTCTCTGTCACACACTAGGACCTCGCCTGCTCACAATTGAGGACACACACTATCATGATTTCCCTACGCTGCAAGCCCTTGCAGGTGAAACTCTGATTGATGCCTGATTAAAACACAGCCCTTACATATACAGTACCATCTGAATCTAAACATCAAATGCATAAAACAATTATAGCAAAGTTCCATGTGATGTTTTGACCATGTCTCTTGACAGATGTGGTTTGAATACCAGTGATGTGATACCTGCTGTGTTGAGACAGATAATGGTGTTGAGGCGTGCTTGCGTGACCTGGGTTTTGGCTACCGCGCTCGTTTCCTGCAGCAGAGTGCTCGGCTCATCTTGGACAAACACAGCCCTGACTGGTTACATCAGCTCCGCGGAGCCCCCTATGAAGAGGCACGGGAAGCGCTGCGTACTTTACCTGGTGTCGGAGTCAAGGTAAATTTATGGGATTGTCTGTGCGGAGCTACAAGCTACAAGAACATTTGAGACTGTGACAGTTTTGATCTTCTGCGCAGGTGGCCGACTGTGTGTGTCTGATGTCTCTGGATAAGCTAGACGCTGTTCCTGTCGATACACATGTGTGGCAAATTGCCAAGCGAGATTATGGCTGCAGTTCTGGCAATGGCCAGAAGACACTCACAGACAAAGTGCACCGAGAGATTGGTGAGTGTGTGACCCAAGGTTGCATGCCACGGCATTTGTAATTGTATAGTGTGACTAATGGTGAGTATGTGAAATTCTAACTAGAGCTTTCTGAACAGGCAATTTCTTCAGACAGCTCTGGGGTCCTTATGCAGGATGGGCACACTCTGTGAGTACTTGTCTTCCATTAATTTAGTTCCGGTCTTCATCCACAATGACTTCTGTTTCACTCCTTTAATAACCACAGAATGTATCAGCTGTATGAAATTGATCTGCTCTAATTCTCTCTCCCCTGCTGCTCATCTGTTTTCTCTCGTCTTTCTTTCTGTGCTCCCTCCCTTCCTGTCGCTCCTCGCTGACCCTACTCAGGTCCTGTTCTGTGCTGACCTGAAGAAGTTCCAGAAACTGAAGGAGCGGGCTGCAGGCGTGAACGCCGAGTGGGTGAAATCAGAGGGCGACCAGAAGGGGAAGAGCAACTCTAAGAAACAGAAAGACAGACTGTCGGAGAGAAACGACGCCAAGGGGAAAACTGCGAAGAAGATGAAGTTGGAGAAACCACTCAGCAGGAACCGAACTGTCAAGGAAGAGGGAGAATAGCTCTGAATCAGAGGCAGAGAGAACTGAAAATAAGACATTTCACCTGGTTGATGTCAGGAGTACAGCTGTCAGCTCTCCCAACAACAACAGCAACCCAGCAACACAGAAAAGCTACATGGCAGTGTTGTTGAGTTTGGTAGTTATGGTCTGTGTGGCTGTAGTGCCATCGTCAAGGGTCAAACAGTGCCGTAAGCTGAACTCAGGTGGACGCCAGGGGGGCGGTGGATGGAACGGCTGAAGCATCTTCCTTCGTATTTAAGAAAACACTGTAGTGTTCCGTAGAACTTATGAAATGTATATCTAATCCTAAAGGATGGCTGAATCCTTCAAGCGCACAGAACGTTTTTTGATCTCAGGAATTATTTGTAAAATGAGATGCAGAGCTCAGTTTGTAAACCTTGTGGAGGAATGTTGCAGGCTAGCAAACAGTTATTGGGTCTATTCTACAGGAAACACCTGATATAGCAGGAGGTGCAAGATTGTCAGATTGTGAAGTACAGTAAACCACTGTAACCTCTTATGCTCAAAATTCATCCAACAGTTTAAAGACATTTGAGTTGCTCAGCTATTCACATGCCTAATCCAATGATGGAACAGTGACAAAGTTGCTATCAAGGATATTTTACTACACCATGTCCTTTTATTTGCTATTTGCTTCTATGTGTAATAGAAGTCTGATCACATCTTTTCTTATCTGAGTAGCATGGAAGGTCAACGTGTGAGTTGTTTGAATTAAATTGAGGCCAATATGAATTAAAGGGGGAATAATGTAGTGGAGGAAGTAGAGGCAGGAAATGTCACGCAGGCTGCAGGCATTAACTGGCCTCTTTGGATTTGGACTTCCCAGGTGTGTGTGACACAGTGCATTGCATTCCAGTGAACAGGACATCTGTTTAAGGTTTACCGCATACCTCCCTGTCCTCACCATCGGAGCCATTTCACTGCACAGGACTGTCTCAAACACCCACTATACAGAAACCGCTTATGGCACTGTCAATGAATTAGATATCAGTTATTTTCTCATGTTCAACTTTGCTGCCATTTACTGACCAAAAGGTGGCGCTCATGATAAATGTTCCCCCCTATTTTGGTAGAGTCCCTGTTGTAGTCACGTTTCACATATTATTTCTGAAGCTCATGTTGAGCTTTATGCTACCCTCTTTTAATAGATAAAATCTCAATCTTGCCACTGTAATTGTCACTCATAAGTGGGCTATTAAAAATGTGTTTTTGTAAGAGGTAACGGAAAGCATCATTTAAATATCTGGTTCTGTATCAATGTTTATGCAATCAGCTGGAGGCTCAGAAAAGCAATATGAATGCATTAATTTGTTTAACATGGCATTGTAATGCATTATATTGAACATCACCAGAAAAGTGGATATCTGCTGAGACCAATGTCAAACATGGCCCAGTCCATTTTAAACAAACACCAGCTGGTTGCACTACATGTGACCACTTCAACAGAGAACTACATCAGCTGATTTTATTATAGTGCACCATGCACCATGCCGCCCTTGAGGTTGAAAGGCTAATTGTGACCACAGCTAAGTGACGCATACAATGTGTATTCCCAGTGTATGCCATTAATGCACAGGCATGCACACATGCTAAGAATGACACCAGACTGAAACACATGCAGGCTTTCCATATGTGGAAACAGCTATCACATGTGCGTGCCTGAGACCTATATACAGCCTGTCTCTGCCTATATGTTTATGAGTTAGTGTGTGCTTATTTCTATGTGTGTGTATGTGTGGTCTGGAGTGTCATCCCCTTTAGCATTCATCTGAATTCCCTCGTCAGCACTTCTGTTAATAGCTGTACAGTTGTCTGTCTCCATAAGTTTGTGTGTGAGACAGACTGATTCTATTCTGTGTCTTCTCTCTCTCTCTGTCTCGCTGTTTCTCTCTCTCTCTCTCTGTGTGTGCGTGTGCATGTGAGTGCAAAATAAGCACCTGTGTCTCCTGCATCCCAAGCAAATGTGTGTGTGTGTGTGTGTCAGTGCACCCCTGATTCTCCAGAGTTCAGACTGAGGATATATTTAAATGAGGACTTGACACAATAGTTGTTTTGATGTGTTTGTCCAGAAGCATGCCCCATGTCAGCATGAACGTTATGTAAATACAAAAAAGGGCTCTAGCCCACAGTACGTGTGCAGTTATGTAAAGTGTGTGTGTGTGTGTGTGTGTAGCCGTGTGTGTAGCCATCTGTGCTAATCAGTGACTCAGCGTTGGTCCAGTTGTATCTGGCAGAGGAGGCTGCTCAGCTTTAGGGCAAAGGAAGAGAGAGAGAAGAAGAGATTGAGGGAGAAAATGGAGTAGGCGGGTGAGAGACAGCGAGTGGGAAAGAAAGAGATGAAGAACAAGAGAGAGAGACAGATGGAGAGTAAGACAGAGAAAAGACCTTGCATTGGCAACACCTCCACACTGAGGACACTCACTTGAGATTTAAATAATGTGTACGTGGTATAATATTATGTAAGTGGTAGTGCCACATATGATTCTTACACATAAACACACACACACACACATATGCATACGTATACAGGCGCCACACGTTTAGCATTAAGACATGGATGGAAAGTATAGGAAAATAGTGTAGCCTATGTTGCACTCAAGTTCTTACTCTTGTTTGCACCCACAAACACAAATCTACCTTAACTGAAACAGGCATGTGTGTGTTTGAGAACCCATGTTTGAGTGAATGACAATGTCTGCAGATAATAAGACCAACCTATCGTCATGTGTGTGAGTGAAGAACACACAAGCACTAGTGTCGCTTCTCCTCCTGTTTCAATTTACCGAAGCAACCCGAGAAAACCGAGCTTTCCCTTGAGCTGGCTGCTGTCTGCACAGGTTCCTTTCCTTTTCAGGGGAGGAATGTCTTTGCTATTGTTGGCTAGTCCTGTAAGCATCCGAGGTTCCTGCTCTGTGCAAGGCTGTTTTGTTGCCTTCTTCTATGGTTTTTTTTTGTTCAGAATCTGAATGCAATCTTGCAGGCTCCATCAATTACCAAATAAGTGTTTTGTGTGTGAGTGTGTGTGTGTGTGTATATGTGTGTGTGTGTGTGTGTGTGTGTGTGTGTCCATGTGTCTGTGTGTGGTCAACTTGGAGGGAAGCAGCTGTGCCTGCCCATGTATGTCTGTTCTGTATTTAAAGCCCCTCACCCCCCCCCCCCCATCCTTCCCTTTTATCCCTCTCTCACATTCATCACATGATATTAGGGGAAAAGTCAACTTATTTGTCCCAGTGAATTGAAAGGGTAAGTATTGTCCCACCCTTTCTCCTCACACACGTGTGAACTGAAAGAGAGCCCCCACTCAGATGGCCCAGCCCAGCCACCAACCTCTTTCCTGGGGCCCGTTTAAGGGGATTTCCCCTTATGTTGTCTAGACCACTAGCTACAGAGATTTTCAAGGGCTTAGCCCCCTCATGCTGAATGTACTTGAGAGGGACCTTTCCTCAGGTGAGGGGGTTATGGGCCTGAGATGAAACGCAGTGCTGTGGCACATTCACCGGGGAAGTCAGCAGAGACCTGAGTGAGTCAAACTGGGTTCTTTCTGTATCTTAAATATATGTGCTGTATGTCTCCTGTAGTGTTGTGAGACATGTCTCGTCTGGACTGGTCCCTTGAGATGTGCGTCTCGGAGCAGCAGGTAGACACCAGCACAGAGGAGTGACTCACGGGGTCCTTCAGTGTGAGACGAGCATCACCAGCTAAACGGCCCCACTGACGGTCAGATTAGCATAATCTCATTAACCGAGGGATATACACCTACACACACACACACACACACACACACACACATTCATGCATGCAGATATTTATGTGCATGTACAACTCTTACACTCTTACACATCTAAAGATATTTAACACTGTTGCAATAGCATGTACACAAACAACAAAACATCAATTAATGTATATTACATTCCGCCTTTGTTTTATAAAATATAGAAAATACACTTTAAAATGTATTGCAGGCCTTAAAAATCTACAAGATAAATTAGTGATGAGTGATAGGGGTTAGTGATATTAGGGTGTTAAAAAAAACATTGACATTTCTGTGTTATTTTCCTTTAAATTAGCCTACATTACGCCATGAACGTATGGCGATGTGGATCACCCTCTCCCTCATTCATTCTCTCCACTCCTCTCTCTGCTTTTCTTTCCCAGTCACTCTCTCACTCCACTTTCATCCATCCCTCTCTCTTCCTGCCGCCAGCTCAGTGGGAAAGTAATAGTCTTATAGAAATCCTCAGCCTATTACAAGTTATTTTAGTTCCGACTGCTCAACTGGCACTGTGTGTGGTGTGAGTAACTGTGTGTGTTGTACAGCTGAAGGACTGGTGTCTAGGCTGGTGATTTGAGTATTTTTAACAGTACAACCTCAATCATTCTTATTGTGCTTAATTTCAGCATCCATCAGCAGACCAGTAGTCACATTGATTCAAGGACTACTTGCACAAGTTTGCTTTTAAATAAAAAATGTCACCATGAAACAAATCACAATTAAAGATTTACAATACAATATTCAAAATAGTATAGAGGAGGACATCCATTAAAAAAAAGTTGCCTAATGAAATTCCATTGTATGGTGGTTACATTAAGGAGAATGACGTTGTTTGACTGATTGATTGGATTGTTGTGCACAATATAATAAAAGCTTTACCAGATTTGTTCCTGAAAATAATCCCTTTGATGATCATGCATTTGCAGGATAAATGGAGGACATTTGTGTTGTCAGGTAACACTGTCTATTTTCACTCAATTTTCCATGTCAGCCTAATATGAGTAAATGTAAATAAGGGAATTCACATGGTTTCTTCATGATTTGCTTTTTTTTATGTGTCTAGTTCAGTTGGACATTTGGATGCACTTGCCAAGTGTGTGTGTGTGTGTGTGTGTTTAGTAGGTGCAGCTAGGACAAGGGAAACAAGTTTGGGGAGCAAGCCATGCCATGCCATGCCTTGACAGACGCACCGACAGTCTATGGCAAAGCCACGTTTACGCACAAGCCAAAACAATATTAGGCAGACCTTCCCATCCAAGCTCAGTCTCTCACAGTTGAGAACAAACTGTAAGTCATTCAGAGCTGCTCCTGGCCACTGCTAGTGTATATCCCAAATAGTGAATAGCGGACATTTTTTGTCCCGTGGCAATTGCGTTAGGCTAGGCTACTAATAAATAACAACGGAATGACTTTAAGTGACAAGCAGTGGAATGTTATTGTCCCTCGCTGTGTAATTCTAACCATACAGTGCAAGGTTGGGGGCGATCATGTTGATATGCATGTGAGCCAGAGCGGGAGGGAGAGAGAGAACGAGGGAGAGAGTGAGCGCGCATGAGGGGAGGGTGTAGGTGTGGAGGGAGAAGTAGGGAGAGCGTATGGTGAAAGGGGCGTACATTTGAAAGCAAGCTATGTCTATCGCACAGGGAGGGAGAAGCGATGAGGGAATACGGTGTATAGTTCCAACGGTTATATCGGCCTCTCCGTTACACGGCCACAGAAACAAAAATACAGTCAAGATACGTAGCGCTGTTGTGATAGGAGGTCGAGTGTCAGGCTGACGCAGCCGCCGCAGTGGAACCTAACACGGCCAGCACTGCAGGTAAGATCTAAACGAGGCCCTCCATCTCGATTACCAATTACTATGAGAATTCCTGAAATGTGCATTGTACGGATGCTACTTGGTCGACGGATTTTATGTCTGTGCGTGTGTACAGTAGTGACGTAAGGAGAGTAACCTGTATGACGAAGATGTATGGCACGCGTATAATAGACTAACAAAATGCAATAGCCTATAACCTCATTGTGATATGATTAACCGATAGCATTGACTATAAAAGTCAACCCGTTCCGGTCCTTATTCCAATGGTAGTGGCACCTTGGGGTAATACACTGGCTGACTTCGCTTTATAACGTTTAGCCTACACTCTCTCGTTAAGGATGTCTTGTGAGGCTGCCCAGTGGTCCATAGGCTTAGGTGCATTGAGAAAACTTTGCCGTCCTTTTCAATTGAGAGCTTCTAAGAGGAAAACGGTGGCCTAACATTTAAGCAAATGTTATCTATTTAGTGGTACAGGCGGTGAGTGAGAGAGAAAAAAACAACTTTAGTGAGATTGTAACGCGAGGTTAATGAGGATGCCTTTATCCCACTGGCACGTGTAGCCTACTACTGGTGAGGTTTTTATTGAGACAGACTGGGAATTTTATGGACTCACTCTCTGTGTATGTGCGCGTTTGAGTGAATTTACAGGCGTTACCCAACGACTCTCAGTTGGGTGTTGGGGTCAGATCTCCTGGAGAATCTGGGTACACCTGTTTCTCATTAGTAAGGACCGTTGGAATGGTGGGGTGGATGTACCAGCCAGTTCGCTTTCTGGATCTTATAAGGCTTCAAAAACACCGCAAAAGCTACTGGTGTTTACTGCTGGCGCATCTGTCACGGCGCCAACCACTGAATGAGATTTCGTAATTTTCTTGTAGAATCAAGATGCAACGTGTTTAAATCAGATTAAGACGTGAAGACGTCAAGCAAAACAAAACTGTTGCCTGAGAAACGGCTGTATGCTGTAGTTTTATTAGAAAGAAAGAGCGCGTTGGGGTTTGGGATGGAGAATGCCTCTGATCTCAACATACAACCTGCCATGTGCATGTTTGAGCAACAAGGTTGCGTACGGTAGCTCCAAGGAGCAAAGCATCAAGGTTTATTTTGATTTCACACTGCAAATCCGCATCAATGTTTCATCACACAGTCCGTAGGCTACTAACAGCAGACTAAACACATACATCCTGAGATGATATATACCGGTAGCTATACTTGCCTGCAAGCTTTCCTCAATCAAATAGTCTATTAAGATATCATACCTATTGGAGCATTGCAACATTATTCAAAACTGAACTGACAACAAGTTGATATTGGCTTATTAGTTGAATTTGATACATGAGCTAGAAAACTTGAGGCATTGCAAAAGTTACATGGACATGTATGGATTTCACTTTTTTTTTTGGGGGGGGGGGGTCTTACTATGAAAATATTGCCATATAGAATTCAGATCTTCTAAGGTTTACTACTTTTCACCATAGTGTTGTGTCCCATACCTCACCCCATGCAGGCTTGGTGACCCGTGGGTGACCCTGGACAGCATATTTATTTAAGTGTACTTATTAGTGTGTGAGAAGTGTTTAAATACTTCACATCTTTCACTCATTATTTGCCCTTTGACTTCTGTCCTGACTCTCCCTAGTAGCAGGGATGAGATGTGTGAGGAGAGAGAGAGAGAGATGAAAGAGAGGAGTAGAGGACAGGGACAGGTGGAAGGACATCTGATGCAGAGGTGGAACAGACATGATGACGCCTCATACTCCCTGGCATAGATGTAGTGCCACAAGAGGGAAGAAAGAGAGGAAGCTAGAGCAAAAGAGAGAGGGAAAGAGAAGGAAAGAGAGAGGGAGATAGAGGTAAAGCGAGAGGGGGATAGAGGGAAAGAGAGGGAGAGAGAGGGCCAGATGTTACAGCCTATCATACGATTCTGTGAGAAATTGTCAACATACTAGTCATCCAGTGCACTACTACTCCAGTATGTTTGACATATTTGCATTCCTGAAAGATGTAATCATTTTCATCCAGTCTGCCCAAATCTGGGTTTGTCCCCCACACACAGGTCTAGAGCAGGAGGGGAGGGAAGAAGCTGAAATCCTTCTGTCTACAATCAGGCCTCTGTCTCTTCCTGGAAACACTCCCCAAAATTAACGGAAATGTCTGACTAGGTAGAATCTGGCAAAATATGCAAGTGTGTGTGTGTGTGTGTGCGTGTGAGAGAGAGAGAGCGAGAGGAGAGAGAGAGAGAGTGTGTGTGTGTGTGTGTGTGTGTGTGTGTGTGTGTGAGAAGTATGTGAGAGCGAACAAGCATTTCTTTCAAAACGTGAAAATTCTGCCGACTTCAGCTTTAGGCTGAGACCACTGGGGCTCTTCTTCTCATTTCACATGGGGAGGGGTCCTCGTAAAAGACATGTGTGCTTGCGCACAGTTGTGTTTATGAGGGATGAATTTTATTTGACTTGCCACTGTTTCTGCTTATACCATGCTTCTGTCATGGTGTTTTGGGGTTATCTAATTTTAGCATACAGATGTACGTCTATGAGTGTGCTTTTCTATTGTGTGTGTGTGTGTGTGTATGTGTATGTGTGTGTGTATGTACGTGTATATGTATATTTGAGTGTGCGTGTGCACGTGTGTGTGTGTGTGTGTGTGTGTGTGTGTGTGTGTGCACGTGTGTGTGTGTGTGTGTGTGTGTGTGTGTGTGTACATGTGTGTATGTATGTATGCGTGTGTGTTTGAGTGTGTGTGTGAGAGTGTGTGTGTCAGAATAATGGAGGGATTGTGAGAGATGGACTTTCTGCCCCGGAGGACAGATCACTGGATATAAATACCCAGCCTAACTGCCCTCTGTGTCATGTTGAAAGCATGATATAGCCTGCACTCACACAGAAACACACACACACATGCTTTCAAAAACACATTCATGCTCTCTTTAGAACTCTTTCTCTCTCTTTCTCTTTTGCTCTCTCTCTCTCTCTCTCTCTCTCTCCCACTCTTTCTCTTTCTCTTTCAGACAATGGAAAGTGGCTGCCTCTGCCAGGAAAGGTTTCTACCTCTTGCCTGAAACATTTCCTCTTTTGGCCCTCATTCCTTCTCTCTCTCCTCTTCCTCCAAAACACATCGCTCAGGCCTTATCTGTTTTCAGTCAGTTGCTCAGTTTATCTCTGTTGGCATCTTTGTTTTTGCGTGATCTCTCTCCAATCTGTGTAAATCTTCCATGACGCTTATCTCGTTAAAGTGAGACGTTGGACTACTGGGGAAAAGGTACATGCAGAGATACGCAGAATCAGAAGAGAGAGGATGCTGGGAAAGAGAAAGTGAACAGGGGGAGCAAAGGAACTAGTTATGGAGGGAAGGAGAGATGGCACCAAGAGAAAGGTAGAGAAGGAGTGATGGGAGGTAACACAGTATAAACACAGAGAGGGAGCAGGGAATAAGGAAATGTATAAAGAGCAAAAAGAAGGGATAAAAAAGGGGAATTAAGCCTAGGCACAAATCATGCTCTACACTCTTAAAACTAATGTGTTGAAAATAATACAACTTGTGTTGTTTTTTTAACACATCTCTATGTCCAGATAGGGACAACACTGTTTGAGTTGCTTCTAACACCTTCGTTTTAAAAGAAGTGTATATATTACATGAAAGCCAGCTCCTGAAACATCAGCTGTGCATCTTTGTTGACAGCACAGAGCACACAGACAGACACAAGGTTACAGCGACCGTGCAATTCCACAGGATGTGCCTTAACTAGATTAGTTTCGCCAGCGGGTCCCCTGTGGGGAGAGTTGCCGTTAGAGTGGGTGTAATGTGTGTAACCGGCTTCACGTGTGTGCTTGGGTCAGTCCTTAATGTGTTTGTTCAGTGGGTGTGGTGTGGATCCTACAACTGTACTCTGAACTGTGGTCTGGACTAGATGACTCAGAGGCTCTGCAGTCTCTCTGCTAATAAGCTGCCATCCTGATCCAGGACCAGCATGCCCGGCTCGTCTTCCATACCCAATCAGAAAGATGATATCCAGAACGAGGATGGATCAGTGTGCTCTGAGTCAGACAGATGCAGGATGTTGTGGCGGGGGTGGGTGGGGGGTGGTAGTTGAATGACTTGCTTTATTGGGCAACGTTGGGAGGGTGCTAGGTGACTGATGACTGGGATGCCAACAGCTGCTTTAAATCACCCAGTGGGGGTGGGTGATGTCACTGACATGCCTAAGGCAGAGCGTGTGTCAGTGCTTCCACCCTCTCACTTTCCCCCCTCAACCCTGCCTGTGTGTGTGTGTGTGTGTGTCAGTAGTGTGTCAGTGCTTCCACGCTCCTTCTCTTCCCCCACTGCCCTGCCCCTCTCGCTGGCATGGACGTGATGTCATAGCCTACACGTCTGCACTAATTTTCTGTCTAGACAATGGAACTCATGTTAAAGAGCTTAGAGTCGCAATACAGAGAGGGAGGAAAGGGATTATATGTGTGTTATATGATGGTTTTTCAATTGTGCAAGTTTGTAAAGTGTGTGTGTGTGAGTGTGTTGACTATTTGAAACATGTTCATGCTATGCTGACTCAGAGGGCAGGTCACTATTTTCTCTCGCAAATCTCAAACAAAACGTGCATACACACACACACACACACACACACACACACACACACACACACACACACACACACACACACACACACACACACACAAAGACACACATACACACACACAGCAGAAGTTTTCAGTTCTACTTCCTCACTCGCACACAACATTTATTTTGGGAACATTTAGTAAATTATTGCTATCTCTATATACCATACTAGTGGTGCATTAAATCCACTGCATGCTTTCTGTCAAAATGACATGCAATGCAATTATTTGGGCATGTATGTATGTGTTAAAATGGCATCCTCTAGACTGTCTCTTGAGAAGATGTGTGTATTAAACATTTGAAATGTGCCTTAACAGGTTGTCTCCTCTGCCACTGAAGGCACGTCTTAAACAGGAGTCACCTGCACTTTAGCGTTGAATTAATCATGCATGATTTTCCATGTCACTTGATCAGAATTAGAAGCAGACACTGTTATGGTACCCAGTGGAAGCAGCTTGGCTGTTTTCAGTACTGTAACATGCACTGGTGGTGAGACACTTACTGTTATGGCTGCTGTCCTGGCTGGCACACACACACACACACACACACACACACACACACACTGAGTAATATATTTTAGTGTGATGATAATTCCTACAAGTGATTTGTTTCTGAGTTAAGGTTAGCATTTGCCGTTTTGGAGGCTTGCGGATAGATAGATAGATAGATAGATAGATACTTTATTGATCCCGAGGGAAATTTTGGCTATATTCAACACTATATTCAGCTATATTTCAACACTAGACCTACAGTAGGCTGTTGGTCAGCGGTTTCTGAAGAAGCTGACTCATCCCAACACACACACACACACACACACACATACAACCTCCCTCACCCTTGTACTTGCATATTTATATACATATGTACAACCCACACATTCATCCAGGGGCAGAGTGGGGCACTACACATTGTCGGGAGATTTCAAGCTCCAGTGGCCCCCTCTCCAAGGGAGCGGGTGGTGTGGCCTGATTCCTTTTTTAGCCGGGGAAATCCGAAATACCTAAACATTTCACGGTCGCTCATCTACAATATTCAGTAGTCTGTAGCCATCTTGTAGCCATCTCGTATACCTGCATCATGTCAGGTCATCATAGTTGTTACTGGGGCTGTGGGGAGTGAGGTTGAGGGGCTGCAGTCACACCGTCCAGGTTGCTGGAGGGTGCAGCAAAGAACTCAACAGCGATAACATGCCCTTTTTAAGCTCACAGTAATCAGCCTGGCCTCAAAATGTTACCGGCTGACCGGGAATTCTCCTGATTCTCCCGATTACCACTCGGCTACTACATGCATCACCAACGGAATAATTTCAAACAAACAATGTGTTACATCTTCACATGTTACCTTATGTAGACAGCTGAGCTGCTATACCTCACAACCCAGACAGTTATTCAGGACCGAGAAGGTTTTCTCAAACAAATATGAACAGGAGGAAGGAAGAATAGACCTCACACACACACACACACACACAATCACACATTCACACACACACACACACACACACACACTCTCTCTCTCTCTCTCTCTCTCTCTCACACACACACACACACACACACTTACTGACTCACTCACTCTCACACACACACACACAGCACACTCTGTGACCCAGATTTTCAGTTATCGCCTGGAGTCTTCCCCTTTCTCAGTCACTTTTATTTAGTGTCCTCAAAGGTGACTCTATGTCTTTTATGTGTGTGTAAGTACATGTATGTGTATGTTTGAGTGCATGTTTGTGTGTACTTTGTTTTGCACATATCTAAACATCTACGTCTTTTGTGTTTTTACAGGCCTCAGAAAAATGGATTGATAGGAGCCATTTGAACTAAGGCCTGTCAGAGAGGAGCTTATCAGAACTTTGCTCAGAGAAGCACCTCAGGGGCCAGCGGTTGCCATGACGTCCCTTCTGAGTTTTTCCATGCTGTTGGCCCTTATGTGGCCAATAGTGGCACAGGATTCCTTAAGACCCTCCCAAGCCCCGGCCCTAGGCACAGAACCCCTCAAACCCACGCAACAGGCCGTGCTTTCCACACATGCCATTGGGCTGACACATGTGCCATTCAAACACTCCACTCGGAGACAGACTGAGTCACAGACAATGAAGGGCACAGCTTCCCCAGAGTCTGTGGATAAAGACTCTCTATTTGTAGGAACTCAGTTGCTCCAGCAAAATGGTGGACCTATAGGAGGTGCAGACACAGATGTGTCTCACACAAAGACCATACTGGCTTCCAGTTCAGCTGGACCTTTGTCCACGGGAGCCAGAGGTGGACTCTCCTCAAGTCTCCATCCTGCCACTGAGCCTTGGACACCAGGATCATCATCACTCAGGGAGGAGGCAGTTGGACTAACTGAGTCCAGTCAGAGTGCAGTCCACAGTACCACTCAGGTGTCCGCGAAGTTGGAACCGGTGGTCACCGAGGGACCAATCCAATCGCCCACAGAAGGAGCCTCGCCGCCGGCTGGATCAAGTGATCAGGACATTCCAGTTTCCAAGACGACGCCGGACGGTTTACCAGTCACTGTGACCATAAGCCCACTCCCACCTAGGAAGCTAACAAGCACTAGCACCACACTGACCAAAATGGCGGAGGCGCAGCCCCGACCCACTGCTAGCATCATACTGCGGCCCGTCCCCACACCAGGCAGACCAGCTAAGACATCTCCACCACCCACAGACTCCCCGAGTGACTGGGAGAGTTCAACTGCTGCAGTGACAACAACAGCAGTTAGCACTGCGGGGTTTCAACCAGGTAAGTCAGATATGAGAATAGCAAATGTGATGTGATCTGGGAAAACCCATCACATGGTGAAATTTCACCAACTTAAGATTCTGATATATCCTGGCAACATGGTATCCAAGATGTTGCTAGGGGACAGTATCCAGGATGTGCTAGGATGGTATCAGAATCTTAAGTTGGAGTCATTTCACCAGAGAGGGTTGAAACGGAACAGTAATCAAGGATTTTTGATTTCACCATGTGATGGGATTTCCCAGATCCCATTACAAATGTGTTTTTTGTTCTGTTTTTGTTGTTTTAATAGCTGCAATGCATGTAGAGTGTTCTCCTTTGGGCATCACTGTACATTACCCTTTCACAGCTGCTGACACAGGGTTAAGGAATAGCACTCATCGAACCCAGTCAGCAGGAAGCACAAATGCTCCAGTTGGGGCAACTCCTGCCCTGACCAGCACTGCCACTCCCCAGCTGCCCACTTCCAGTCCCACTGGTCAGCGGGCTGACAGCACAACACTGAAGGATACCTTTACAGCAACCACCAGTCATCTAGCCAAGGAGGCCGTGCCCAGAGGACCAACAGTTAATAGGACTCATATCATACGTCTTACATTTCCTAACCTAACCTTAACCACTGGAAATGGGAAACGGACCAGGACAGGTAAGACTGTGTGTGTCAGGAATGTTTGAGTGAGGACATGGTTGTAGTGTATTGGGTGTGCATGTGCATTGTGGTGGGTAAGGGGGGTGTCAAGCATCATAGTGCCTGGTATGGAAAGTTATTCCAGTACATGGAAAATTACATATAGAAAATTACATAAATTACCTTTTTAAGGTATGCACTCAACTACTGGATTTTTTTTTAAAAGTATATTTTTTTGGGCTTTTTATGCCTTTAATGAGACAGGACAGTGGAGAATGACAGGAAGCGAGAATCGGGGTGGGATCTGGGTCGCCAGCATTCAGTGCAGGTGCCCCATGGCTGGGGCCCAACCACTGGATGTTTTATTGCCTAAAAATGGCATTAACATGCACAGCTTTTGAAATGCTTTCCATGGAACTGTGCCCTACAGGGTGACCCTTTCCTAATACGTGCTCTCACTGATCTTAAAGCAGTGCATTGCATTGTTTTTCAATTGCTTTAGCACAATTTTGAAAGCAGGGCCCAATGTTTCGAAACACTACACATGTCAATAAACACAACACCACACCCAAGTAGCAGAATCCCTAAAATTTAAGTGTCTTTACACACGATAATTGTGCTTGATCAATCGGTTCATGGGTGTGGTACAACCCGAATTCCGAAAAAGTTGGGACACTTTGTAAAATGTGAATAAAAAAGAATGCTATGATACCATTTCCAAATGCTTTCCATTTTTATGGAAGAAACTCGTTGCCTTTTTTTAGTGCTTAGGCCTGAGTTTACAGTTGAGCACCAAAGTATCTTCACACCTGATAGCTGTGTTTGGTCAGTTAGGTCATGATCGTGGTATTTTGAAGGTGTCTGGACATGGTAGACAAGTGACGTCATGTTATGTTTGATTTCGGTCTAAAGTAGAGAAGCGTGTGTAGTGTTTCGCAAAAGGTAGCCTAGGCTAAGAATGTGCTTTTAGTCATGCAAATCTGGGCTGAGGATTTGATATTTGAGTACAAGGTTGCACTAACTGTGGGTTTCTTTACATTTTAGTATTTTGTTTGCGTACTTTAGTCTTCTAACTAACTACCTAACTATTGTATGTAACATACATATTTTAATAGCTAACCATAAACATGTTGAATGTGGAACTATTGCAAAAACAACCCGGGATATTGTGACATTTATACGGCCAAAATGCCCTTTCTTAACTAGAATCTGTGTGGGTTTCTCTCTCTCTATCATCTCAGTTTATTCATCTCTTCCTCTTTGTCAATGTGTGTGTCTGTGTGTGTGTGTGTGTAAGGTGTGTGTGTGTATGTCTGTGTGCAATGTACAGTGATGTACAATCAGCAGCCAGGAATGGGACTGTGCCAGGGGGGAGAGATGAGAGAGGAGAACAGAGGTGGATGAGATGAAGAAATAAGGGATGAAAGAGCCGGGAAGGACGGAAATAAAACGCTTTGGGAGATTGTATGTCAGAACGGAAGGTAGAGGAAAGGAGGGGTATGGAGAGAGAGAGGTAAGGAGAGAGAGGGAAAAAGAGGGAGAGGTAGGGAGAGAGAGGGAGAGAGAGAGAGGTAATGAGAGAGAGGGAGAGAGAGAGGTAGGGAGAGAAAGAGAGAGGTAGGGAAAGAGAGCGAGAGAGAGGTAGGGAAAGAAAGCGAGAGAGAGGTAGGGAAAGAGAGGGAGGTAGAGAAAGAAAGAGAGAGAAGGAGGGAGGGAGAGAGAGAAAGAGAGGCAGATAAATGAAAAGCAGATGGGTTGGAGAGAAGGGATGGGAAAAAGAAAGCTGGCCATAGTGGTTGGTGAGTCGCTCAAAAGCCCTCTTGAGCAACTACTGCTGGGTTGAGTTCCTGCACAAGCAATGTGTGTGTGTGTGTGTGTGTGTGTGTGTGTGTGTGTGCGTGTGTATGTGTGCGTGTGTGTTTGCATTTGTGTCTGTGGTTACAGCTGATCGCTTTTATGTCTATAGCTGCCATATGTGTCTCTCTCTCTCTCTCACTAAGTGTGTGTGTGTGTGTGTGTGTGTGTGTGTGTGTGTGTGTGTGTGTGTGTGTGTGTGCGCATGCATGTGGGTAGAGGTGGATGTGTGGTGGGTGTGTTTGACATGTGCATGGTGGTGCGTTCATCTAGTGGGTCTGGGTGTGTGTGAAAGGTATGTGCATATGGGTGGGTGGGTGAGCATGTGTGTAGACATAAAGAACGAAGTGTGTGTGTGTGTGTCTGTGTGTATGTCTGTGAATTGCCCTCACTGTGAAATCTGAGGAGCACATCTGGAGTATGTCTGAGTCTTATAGCTCAAAAAAGATCTGTGAGGGACTTAAGTTCTCTGTCTGTGTAGCATTCAGGATAGCTATACTGTGTTCATACGGAATAAAAAAAAATCTGTTATGCTTCAACAGTTTTCCTTGCCACAAACACGAACATGTTTGTGTGTGTTTACTTGCTTGTGTAAGTGTCTACATCTGCTACTGTTTTTGCCTGCAATGTTCCACCACATTTCATATTACTTTGGTTTGGTGTCCTCTCCTGTGGCTTCACAATATTGATTTCTTAATGGAAATACCTAGAATGAAATATGAAAAGAGATGTCATATAAACACGTAAAGTCTCTTTTTATTAGTGGAACTGTGTGTGCGTGTGCGTGCTTGCGTGTGTGCATGCTTGTGTGTGTGTGTGTGTGCGTGTGTGTGTGCAGCCGTGCGTGTGGCCGTGCATGTGTATGTGTGTGTGTGTGCCTGTGTGTGTGTGCCTCTGTGTGTCTGCTCTCTCTCAGTCATTATAAGTACAATGCAAATCTTTGACCTTGCCCATGGCACTGTTGAGGTCAGGTAATGTTTTGATTCACAAATATTAGCTTCATCTATACTTTATATCTCAGTCAGTGAAAGTGAAGAGACCAGTTATATAATGGTGTGTGTGTGTGAGAGTGTGGGAGAGAGAGAGAGAGAGAGAGAGAGAGAGAGAGAGAGAGAGAGAGAGAGAGAGAGAGAGAAAGAGAGCACAAAGGCAGGATAAGGTGGAGTGTGTTATCTGGCCATACTCTGTGTTGGTTTTACACAGTCACAGGACAGGACCTCCTTTATGAGGGCAGAAAGGTGTGTGTCCTCACAGGCTCCTCTAGTACTCCTGTAATGTGGAGGGCTCGTGAGTGTGTGCCTTAGAGGGGCTCTGAGTGTGCAGCATAATCTGTTCTGTTGTCTTGGAAACACTACAGGTTGAATCCGACCCCTGCTGCTAGGGCGTTACATAAGATGTGAACTTTAAGCACACAGTCATGAATATAAATGCAAGCACAAAGACACACACACACACACACACACACACACATACAAGCATACTTATACAGATACACACATACATTAGCCTTCAATTTGTCTTTAAATCTACATAATATCCGTTCCTTCTGGAGTTCCCTCATGGAAGCTTGTTAGTGATATTGATATTGAGTACATTTGTGTTCTGAAGGTGCTGGGTATGTGGAGATTTTTGACAGGTTGTTTACAGTCGTTATAGATTATGGTAGTGTCAGTGGTAGTTAATGTGTAATGTATGGAGAAGACATGCTGCATGTCATCAGTGCAGTGATGTTTATAGTGAACCTTGATAACATTGATCATTGAACATTGTACTCAAGTTGAACATTGTACTCAATTTACATTCACATTGAATATGTTTACCACTTACGGAAAAGTTTAGCTATCCACTTACACTACTTTATCATCAGCAATATTTTCTTAATTGTGATCCATCTCTGCTATCCCCTGATTATGAGATTCCGTAAATCAGATTTAACTGGCACTGAAGTTCTCCAGAGGTCGTTTAGATGCCTGACCATGCCACACTAAAAAGGTTTAGTTTCTCCACCTACTGGCGAGAAGTAGGTAGTGCTTTTGCTCAATTTGTCCCTTGTGATTAGTCTTTCACCAGACTAAGCTCAATATTTTAAGATTGAACATTGGTCTGGGGAGTCCGCTATGTATTTTCTACTGCACAAGAGGCGTGATCAACGGGCATAGTTCAAAGGACTCTGTACGCAATTGGATAGTCATTCACCAATCTGACCAACGAACCGGGTGACGTTTGCAGAGCGACGCAAAAACTCCAGGCTCTCCCGCTATCGTCATCGTTTTAAACCTGCCAATAGCACGCCAGGTGGACAAGCCAGCTTGTGATTGGTCCCATCAAAATTGTAACGGAAGCAGCAGAAAAAGATGCCCAGGTTTCCAGCCTGAGCTGCAGGGCGAAAAAAGAAATCGCCGTCAGATCAGGCTGGGTTCACCCAGCCTACCTTGTGATGGGAACTTACGTCTCTCTCTCTTTCTCTGTCTGCAGGAGTGATCTCTCCATCCAGTCCCATTCCCACCACTCCTGGACCTGGAGCTGTGGGCAGAGATGGGAAGAAGAGGAACGGCTCCAGCTCGATGGCGCTCATCCCTCCCCCTGTGTGGCGCCCCAGCCCCTCAACCTCCTCCTCGGTAGCCCCGTGCGTGGAGGGGACCAAGGGCTGCGTGGTCCCTAAGAGCCGTGAGGTGATGGACGAGCCCCTCGGCCCCAACGGCACGTCTCTGGACTGGGCCGACCTGAGCCGCACGCTCTCCTTCGCCTGGGAGCTCCACGTGTTCGGCTCGGCCGCGCTCTTCCTTCTCCTGGCCGCAGGGGGCGCCCTGGGCCTGGCGCTGTCCCCGGCCGCCAGCTGCCCGTCGCGGGGGGCCCTGGTGCTCTCCAACGGGTTCCTGCTCCTGGTGGGGGCGATGCGCGGCGCCCACTTCCTCCTGGACCCGTACGGCTCGCGGCGGCTGCTGCCGCGGGCCGCCGTGGCGGCGCTGGTCACTCTGCCGCTGCCGCTGCTGCTGTGGGCGCAGGCGGCGCTGGCGGCGCTGGTGGTGAGCGGCGCCGGGCTGGAGCTGGAGCTGGTGCCGCCGACGCTGCTGCGGCCGCCCCTGCTGGCCGTGCTGGCCGTGCTGCAGTGCACGCTGCTGCTGGCGGGCGACCTGCTGTCGCCGGCGCTCTCGCCCGCCGTGCCCATGGTGCTGCAGAGCCTCACCCTGCTGGCGGGCCTGCTGCTCTGCCTGGGCTTCCTGTGCCTGGTGCTGCCGCGGCTGGCGTGCGCCCGACAGGAGGAGCAGCAGAGGGGCAAGGCGGGCGGGCGGTGGCTGTGGCGCGCGCTGGGCCGCGTGCTGGCGGTGTGCTCCCTGCTGGGGGCGCTGTGCTGCCTGCTGCACATACACGCCTGCTTGTGGATCTACGGCATGCTGGGCGACTGGCGGCACTTCAGCTGGGTCTGGTGGCTCAACATGTTCTGGGCGCGGATGCTGGAGCTGGCCTGGGCCTTCTGCCTGCTGCTCATAGCGTCCTGGCTGTTCTGGAGGCCCCACGGAGGGGCAATGGGGTCTACCGCAGGGGCGGCGGGAGGGGCCGGAGCGAACGGCGGCGCCGGCGAGATCTCCTCCCCCTGCCAGACGGCGGCCATCTCCCACCCGCACACGTGCTGGGCGAAGATCGTGCAAAGCCTCAAAGGGCGTCCGGGGAGGAAGTCGGAGAGCGCAGGGGCGGGAGCCAACGGGGCGGGCGGGTCAAGTGGAGGAGCGGCGGCCGGCGAGCTCCCGAACAACTGGGCCGGACAGGAGCGCTCTGGCGCCGACATCAGCAAGAGCCTGATCCGCAACCGCGAGCCCAAGGACAGCAACTGCTCCCGGCAGCAGGGATCCGGAGGAGGGTCACTGCTGCGGCTGCAGGCTCTGACCCGCACCCCTGCCCGCTCGCTCAGCTCCAGCTTGGACCGCGACAAGGAGTCGTCCGTGTCGCTCTGCGACTTCGACCTGCGCCCGCCCTCGCCCATCGACCTGAGCCGCAGCATCGACGAGGCGCTGCACCGCGAGCACCTGCTGCACGGGGGCAGTCTCTTCCGACCGCTGCGGCCACCGTCGCCCTCGCCCTCCCCAGAGCCACCCTCGCCGGGACCCTGGCTGCGCCGCAACAGTGACCCCCAGCTCACGCTGTCGGACAGCAGCGGCACGGTGCTCACCGAGTCCTCCGAGGCGCTGGACCGCGTAGTGGACAGTGCCGTGCCCAGCAGGCAGGTCACAGCGCCGCCGACCCCCACGCACCAGGGCCCACGCTGGGTAGTGGAGCAGCAGGTGCCCTCATCACTGTCCTGCCCCGTGTCGCTGCGTCCGTCCTGCAATAGCCTGGACCGCCTCACCCCAGCCGGCGAGGACACGCGACCTTTCCTGACCCCTGATTTGGACAGAACCGGCTCGGAACTGGACAGCTCGGCCGGCAAGCAGTTTTTAAAGGTCAGCCGCCAGGATGACTCAGCGAGCGTGAGCAGTGATATCATTGACTTGTGATGGTGCTGGTCTGACCGCAGGCTGTAGAAGGTCAGCCAGAAGGTCACCCAGAGGTCACAACAGGACACTCTGGGACCCGCATGCCGATGATAACAATGGCTGGTAGGGTATAGCCATGCTAAAAAGCAAGCTGGCAGAAAGAGTACCACACATGACTTGCAAAGCTTGTGTATGTAAGTGTGCGTGTGTGTGTGTGTGTGTGTGTGTGTGTGTGTGCTTGTACACACACACGCACACAAACACACATTTGTATGCGCGTGTGTGCTTGTGTGTATGCTTGTGCTTGTGTGTGCATGCACGTGTGCATATGATGATAACAATGATCAATGTTATAAAGGATGGCATACATTTCACATTCATCATTCACATCTCGCAGACAGTTTATGGATTATGTTAGTGTTAGTACATTTCAGACATGTTTATGTATGTGATGATCTGTTTTTATCTGATGGCCCATGCACTCCCGTGAACTCAGTGATGTGTTTTGTGAAACTGTTGGCTGTGTACTCGCCACTGTCTACAACCTCTCAACCTTTTTGTGTTTAGTAAACATGTGCCATCTATGACAGTCGTAAGGCAAAGCCTGGCTGCTTACTTGACCAGTGTTATGGTAATCTGTTGGGCTCACAGCCAACTGCTGTTCTCCAAACACTAGCTGAACTGTAAGGCTAAATTGGAAAAAAAAAAACATCTTCAATATAACCCAGCCTAAAGGCAGTCCTATGTTAACACAAAACTGATGTTTATTTGTTGTGTCTTATAAATCATATATTCTCCATTAACCAACCAGAATGCTGTAAGAAAATGAGGGATCGCAATTGATTGCAATATTTGCATCAATATAAATCACTATGTGATACTTTTGAATCTATTCTTGTTTCTTTTAGTGCTTCACCGTCGACAATTTCTGTAGTTTTGTGACTTGACATCGTGACTTTGGTCTTGATGTATTATGTGTTTTCTTGAGGTATTTGACCCAGCATGACAAAACATTAACGTCTTAATTGTTCTGAATTTTGTAAGTTAATTTCTCTCACTGATTGTTTTTTTCCAAATGAGTGATTCCAAGTTACTGGTGCTGGAGGCAGTGAACTGTAGTTCGAGCCCAAACTGTACTTCCAGTGTGGGGTTAGTCATATCCAGACATTACCACAATAATCAGTTCTCTCCAAGGATACACATACAGGCATATACAATACACATATACATATGTAACATAAACTCTTTTGTAAATACTTAAATACGCCTATTTTTGTGTCTGTAAATAAAATTATATATATATTTAGAGAAAAGATTGAAGATAGTGATATGTTTGTGACAGTCGATGAACTCATGCTGTTGATCTAATGTGATGGGAGACACAGACTCGCACACACAGACAGACAAACTGTACACAAGGTTCAACCTGGAGATCTCACTTTGAAGGATCAGAAAACGAACCGTTTTCTTTACAGAATTACAGAATGTCTCATAAACAAAAGGCTTCAATACTACACAGATACAAACTCTTCATAACGTATAACTGTTTTATTCTCCCCCCCATAAAGCATGTTTCCTACAGATGGTCTAAAATATCATTAATTGTGAGAAAGGACCGTTTCAAGCACAAAAGTACAGTAGGCATACATGTGTTATCCAAGTCAAATCAACATTATTGTGCAACAAGGTCAGCTGTTTCCTGTTTCCCCACATCTCCTCACCTCCTTCTGTATAGCCGGGGTCTGTTGA
Source organism: Alosa pseudoharengus (assembly GCF_046254945.1). Classification (NCBI taxonomy): domain Eukaryota; kingdom Metazoa; phylum Chordata; class Actinopteri; order Clupeiformes; family Clupeidae; genus Alosa; species Alosa pseudoharengus. The sequence continues at coordinate 35,371,018 of NW_027468774.1, forward strand.
TGTGGTACAGACACTGTCAATGCCACTGTCTGCTGTTTCTATCCATTTAAATGACCCACTCAGGTACCAGTTGATAAGTAACAAGTTGTCAGTGTTGACAGTAGTGTTATTTTGCAGTTGTTGTGATTTCTGTGACCATGTCATAATGATTTCTGTGGGGACACATGAGACATTTGTGACTTGTGAGAATGAGTAATCATGCCGATAAGAGGTGTGCCACTTGCTACTGTGGGTCCTTTGTGTCCAAATGTTTCTCTGAGCAGGAGTCATATAATTGCTCAACAATAAAAATTTCCCCAATCTCTCATGCTGAAGTTTGTTTCTCTTTCATTTGTGTGCAGTCATACGTTGAAGACAAGCTCTTACTTGTGTGTGAGGAGAAAATGCTTGTTTGAAATAGTTTGTGTGTGTCATTATCTTCAAAATCTATTTCCACCAAGATCTAGATAGATTATTTACTGATATAGCCCAATTAAACATATCTCATATTTGTCTATTGGAGGATGGAAAGACAATTGATTTTCTTTACTGTATACAATATAATCATAAGACATAAAATGCTGTTTTCATTTGTTCATGTCATTTCACAGTTAACTTTGAGTCTTGCTAGATATGTGTACGGAACTTCAATGTGTTGTTCCTCATCTTGTTCTCGTAGTTTTCGTCAAATGTCTCATTTTGAGCCACAGTGAATTGGTTCTTCCAGTCACCAACTTTCCCTGCAAATGACCAGAGGGAATTTTCACTGCATGTTCTCAAAACACAAACTCTCAACACGTACAAAACAACTGCTCTTACAAAACTCTGTCTTACAAATTTCCATCATCACCCACAGACGTTTAGGATTAATTCTTACCTTTGCGCATGAATGGAGAGATCTTCTGATTCATCACAGGATCAGTGGAGTAGTTGGCCATGGGGTTTGCCTTCATGGCGTCAAACTGTACTCCTCCCCTGATGCTCTCTCTCTCCTCTGCTGTAGTGGACAAACCCAGGAAGGAGCAGAGGCGCTCAAGCTCTTGACCCGTGTCCTAATGAACACACACAAACACACACACACACACACACACACACACTCATGCAATTACACATACAGACATGCTTCAGCCCCTGGTGTTATGCAACATGAGGACCCCACACACACACTCATGCAGTTACATATACACACATACTTCAGGTCCGAGTCTTAATTAGCCACCACCCAGCACACACACTAAGTTTGGAGCAAGGGGCTTGCGAAAGGACAGAGATGAGGGTGTGTGCACGCAGTCCTAACTCCCACCATATTCACTCTACCCGAGTTCCAGTGGCACGAGAGGCTCTTTATGACCTTCAACTGGTTCAAGCCGCAGGGACCTGCAAAACAGCAGTTACCCTGGTCTGCCACATGGAGGCATTGTTGGTGAGGGAGCGGCTATGTACTGACCACAGAAGGCTTACACATCACTTCCTGAACCCCGTGTGGGGTGGCCAGGAGTGGAAGCTACAGGAGGGGAAATTGCAGGCATCTCTACATGCAATGGCTTGCTTAGCTAGTAGACTGCACTAGGCACATCACAACAGCCTGCTGACAGTGCAGCCAGCCATTCAGCACACACATAAACACACACACACACACACACACACAGCGCTACAGTGTGTGTGACCTGCTGTTTCTCTTTTACAGCAGCACAGATACTGTTCTGCTCTACTCTTTTCTGCTTACCTCCACCATATCTTCATAGAACATGTAAAGAATATTTGAGCAGGTCTGCTTCTTCTTCCACCAGCCAGTCACATGGTCAAACCAGGAGCCAAAAACCACTGGTTGGAATTGGAAGGGTACACAGCATAATGGGTGTGTGTGTGTGTGTGTGTGTGTGTGTGTGTTCGTGTGAAAGAGAGAAACAGAGATAGTTTCATGTAGGATTGTACAAGTCAAACGTTCTTTATCCTTATTCATTCATGTATTTAAAGTTATCATTACTTTTTCCATCCATAAACCTTTGCAGAAAACTGTTCCAGTCCTTAGGTTCCGGCTGCACCATGTTCATGCGATCAAAATGGTAGTAAGAGACAGCGTTGTCTTTAGCATTACGGGCCACGTACACCATCTGTAGAGAGAGCAATAGTATCTTTTGTCAGTCTTACTCTTTGAGGGGAAGACAGAACGAGTGAATACTGAACATTACCCTGCAATTCTGTTCCCAGAAGCTCTTTGGCACAAACTGAATAGGCAGATGAGTCTTGATAAGTCGTGGACGGGTGGGAAGAGTGTCAAGTGCCTCTACGCCTGTGCGTGAAGAATAAGTATTTGTTAGTTTCATTTCAACTTTGGCACTTGTTCATTAATAACATATTGAAAACAGATGAACATTGTTGACACTGGCAAGTAAATCACCCTTTTTGTACAAAGACATTAAAGGAAAATTCGGTATTTAGCACTTTGAGTCCCTTTTCTGGTTTGTTTGGAATGAAATAGAGTGGTGGACACCGAAATTTTGACGATTGGTCCTGTCTCGACTTTTCAATCCAATCCAAACCAATGGTCAAAATTTCGGTGTCCACCACTCTAGTTCATCCAAAACAAACCAGAAAAGAGACTCAAAGTGCTAAATACCGGAATTTTCCTTTAAGTAGAACTTTGTGCAAAAGAGTACATAATCTGCCCAGCTGGCTCAGGAGAGGAGAGGTCAAATAAAACAAAAAACAAAGAAAAGGAGAGTGTACTGTACACTCTAAAAACAGATTAGTTGCATTAACCATGAAATCAATCAATTTTAACCAATGTCATCGTGTAATATGTGTCCGAATAACAAATTAGTTAGATTGACAAATTGGACTTTAGTTAAGTTTTTAACCAATTTTCGTCAGTTGACAAATTAACCTATCTCACTAGGTTGTACTAACCAATGAGATTGTGTATTAAGTGTCCGACTAACTATTAGTCAAATTGACAAATCTGACTTAGTTAAATGTTAACCAATTTTCATTAGTTGACAAATTAACCAATCTAACTAGGTTGTTTTAACCATTAGATCGTGTAATATGTGTCCGACTAACATATTAGTCAAGTAGATTGGTTAAATTTTCAACCAATTTTCATTAGTTGACAAATTAACCAATCTAACTAGGTTGTTTTAACCATTAGATCGTGTAATATGTGTCCGACTAACATATTAGTCAAGTAGATTGGTTAAATTTTCAACCAATTTTCATTAGTTGACAAATTAACCAATCTAACTAGGTTGTTTTAACCATTAGATCGTGTAATATGTGTCCGACTAACATATTAGTCAAGTAGATTGGTTAAATTTTCAACCAATTTTCATTAGTTGACAAATTAACCAATCTAACTAGGTTGTTTTAACCATTAGATCGTGTAATATGTGTCCGACTAACATATTAGTCAAGTAGATTGGTTGAATTTTCAACCAATTTTCATTAGTTGACAAATTAACCAATATAACTAGGTTGTTTTAACCATTAGATCGTGTAATATGTGTCCGACTAACATATTAGTCAAGCAGATTGGTTACATTTTTAACCAATTTTTCTCAGTTGAAAAATTAACCAATATAACTATGCTGTATTAACCAACTAACTGATAACTAAATAGTTTCTTGACAAATAACCAATGACTTAAGGTATTTTAAACAAGTTTACTGTTTAAAGACAACCAGCAACATAACAACCCACCCATACACATATTCACCCACCTAAAACGAAACAAAAAGCATACAGGCTAATATACATAAGCATACATACAGGTGTAGTCACATACATTTAAACGCATAACCATGATCAAACTGGCATGGTGTTGCCCTCATCTGATATGAACTCAACGGATTTACACACAAACACATACATTACAGCACACACCCATACATACTGTATATAAATATTCACCCACCTAAAACAAAACAAAAAGTGTACAGGCTAACACATAACCATGAGCAAATTGGTGCACAATCAAAGCACAAGTTGTACACACACACACACACCCACCACTCATACACTCCCACACACATACATACTCACACGTATACCCTCACATACACACACAGGTAAACACGGTCACATACACTGCCGAGTTGTTCCTTGTTTCAGGCATTCCTCATTCTTGGATTTTAGAAGGCCGGCTATATCTGTTGCAGGCTGGAGCGACAGAAAAAAACAAAAAAACAAAACATGAATATGAAAGAAAGTAAGCATATATTACAATTGACCGTGTCCATGAATATAATTAAGGTGCTCTAAGCGATGTTTATAAGCGAAAACATTTTTTGTCACATAAAACAAATATCACCTGACCATCCACTAGCTACCTGTCCCCTGAATACACTGTAAAAAAAGCACGGTCTCTGGACAGCCCAGGCTCCAAACACGGCCAACAAAAACAGCCTGGTCCAGCCTGGACCATAAAACATAACATATTGTTCCAGCCAACCACGGATGAGATGCACGTTCAGGAGAGTTTCAGTTGCATTGGAGGGAGGGGGAGCGAGGGGTGAGCTAGCTCTCTGTTTCCTTTGAATGTCAACAGAAGTGACGTTACCCAAAATCGCTTAGAGCACCTTTAATGCAAACTACTCAGCTTGTGTGACAAATAAAAGCAACCCCACACTAGCAGCGTAGAAGTCAGGTGCGATAGTTAGAAGTAATGCAGATGTGCACTATATACACACCACGAATATGTGACCCTGCAAGGGGAAACCAGTCGCTTTAGTAAAATTTACAAAATTAAGTTATTGTGCTTACATGAACAATCATAAACTAAGCTTTCCAACGATATGTATATCGATGGTATTGCAAAAAGTATCACTAAGATAACCGCATCCAAAGATGGCGTGGTTCTCCTGTCACGATACGCCAGAAGAGGAGAAAATCACCTTTTTAAGTAAATTGTCACGTGCAATAGTGTGAGGGCACAGCTAGTATTAGCCTTACGGTAGCGTGACTTTGAAGCGGATGACTGACTATGTGCAGTTTCATCAACCGAGTGAGTGTCTTTTTCTGCCCCCTAGTTAATACCTGAGACGGTCATAAGGTGTCACTATATAATATAATTAATGTAAAATGACGCCAGGATATTTCTAAAAGTTCGTGCTTTTGACCGTTCGTGCCCTGAAAGGCAAGTCTTTCACATTCATATTCGGTTACATCTGCCAAGAATGATGGAGAGAGCTCACACATTGAGTAATGAGTAATGAGTAAATTTTAGCTATACCGTAAAACCTTATAGCGGCGTGGACAAAGAGAATAAGCTAATGTGTTGAATCTTCACCTAAATAAAGTCAGGGTTTAACAGTAAATGTATGTTCATCCGTGAAATTTGTTAACAATATGAAAATGTAGACTGTATACTGTCGAATTATGTGAAAATGGGAAATTCAACATTTTAACCCGTACGTCTGTTTATCGTGGATTTTCTCAAAATAGCAAAGTGCGCAAGACGACTGGTTTCGCCTTGCCGGGTCACAAATATCCTCTTCATCAAAAGAAAAGCACCGGACATTTCTAAGTGTACCCCAAACTTTATATGTGACCCTGCAAGGCGAAACCAGTCACTTTGCGCACATTGCTATTTTGAGAAAATCCACGACAAACAAACGTACGGGTTAAAATGTTGAATTTCACGTTTTCGCATAATTTTACAGTATACAGTCTACACTTTCATATTGTGAACAAATTTCACGGATAAACATACGTTTTGACTGTTAAACCCTGACTTTATTTAGGTGAAGATTCAACACAGTTAGCAGCCATTCCATTTGTTCACACCGCTATAAGGTTTTACAGTAGAGCTAAAATTTACTCATTAGGCTACTCGTTACTCAATGTGTAAGCTCTCTATCGTTCTTGGCAGATGTAACCGAATATGAATGTGAAAGACTTGCCTTTCAGGGCACTAACGGTCAAAAGCACAAACTTTTAGAAATATCCTGGCGTCATTTTACGGACCAGGAAAAGTTTTCCATTAACGTAGCACATTTTAAAAGTGGGCCTATAGCCTACACAATCTGTGTACACAGAACTTCTTCTCCCCTTACTTCCCCCAAAATACATTGATTCTATTCTATAGTGACACCGTATGACCGTCCCAGGTATTAACTAGGGGGCAGAAAAAGACACTCACTCGGTTGATAAAACTGGACATAGTCAGTCATCCGCTTCAAAGTCACGCTACCGTAAGGCTAATAATTGCTGTGTCCTCACACTATCGCACGTGACAATTTACTTAAAAAGGTGATTTTCTCTTTTTCTGGCGTATTGTGACAGGAGAACCATGCCAACTTTGGATGCGGTTATGTTAGCGATACTTTTTGCCATACCCTTGATATACATATCGTTGGAAAGCTTAGTCAGTGGCCGTTCATGTGAGCACATTAACTTAATTTTGTAAATTTTACCAAAACGACTGGTTTTGCCTTGCAGGGTCACATTTCACAGTGACCCTACACTTCTGAGCAGTAGTATGTCTGTGTGATATCATACCTTATCGCAACATTGCCTGCAGCAGCACTTGCCTTCTTGCTTACAGGACCTTAACATAGATCATCCCCCATCGGACTTGCAAAAGCAGGCTGGGACTGCTGGGTGGCACCTAAAAAAAAATAAAACACCATTTGTCATACATCTGGTTATTGTTGATTAAGATAAAAATCATAGTATTAAAAAAAAAGGAAAGGTAAGTCAATCTGGTGTACAAAAATAAATTATAAATACCTTCTGAAGGCACACTTGCCACCATCACCATCTATGTTAATTCTTGATATCAGTTTATTTGTGAGGACTCTGTCAATAAAAGATAGGATTAAACCAAATTATGCATGCTGTACAATAAATTGAGTTGCTGTACAATTTTTGAAATAATGATTATGATCAGTTTGGCAGATATTCACTGCTCACATTACCACCAACACAATGGTAAACGTGACTAAATTGCAAAATTCAAGACCATTTTAAGTAGCTGCAATAATCATGATTAGTTTCTGTATTAAAGGTTGTATCAGCGATAGCTAGCTCGCTACTCCCTCCCCCTCACTCCCTTTCAATTAAAACTCTTCTAAACGCGCATGTTGTCGGTTATTGGTTGAAATACTTTATTTTGCCTGAGAGTTTGCCAACCCTTGTTGGTAGCAATTGTTTTTGTGTACAGATCTCAGAGCCTAGGCTGCCTACAGAGACGCGGTTTTTTTGACGGCCTGCTTATGGGGCAGACAGCTAGCGGATCATTAGGAAAGATTAGATGAATGTGATAATTTATGTTTGGGCCTTTTTTGGGCCTGAAATCGCTGATACAACCTTTAATGCATTACATAGCACATATGTCAAACAAATTAGAGCATGCACAATAACATACCCCATAGCCCTCACCATGGAAAAAAAATATATTCAAAACACAAACACTTACACCGCGTTGAAGGCAGCAGCGATGGCTACTAGACATCATCAAGTAATAGGTAGTGCCATCAGGACAGACCAACTTTGACCTAGACAGTTGATGGAGCACACATAGCAACAGACACATAAACAGGGGATAAACTAAACACAGTTACAGACACAAATACATCCTCAAATATTATAATGTTATATGCGATTTAGGGCTGTAACGATACACCAACCACACGATTCGGTTTGCATTACGATTTTTGACCCACAGTTCGATCGAACCTCAACTTTTTTTTTTTTTTGAAGGGGGGGTGCAATAGCCTACCTTGGAACACCCGAGGATTATAATATAATATACTATAATATAACATATCTGTATATATCCTGATATCTGTAAATGTATCCTGATATAAAAAGCGAGAATACTAAATTTGTCTAAATTTGTTTATGACAGTACACTTTATGCAGATTAGCCTATAGCCTAGGCCTACTATTTCTATTACAACTCTACCTCTTTAATTCAGCTGTCTGGTTGAAGCCTGGAAATATTGTAAACAAAGTAGCATAGTTGGCTAGCTTATCATAGTCTCCTGATTGGACTGTTCAGTTTCCCCATGTGTGTTTAAGTTTCAAGGTAATACTTGTTCTCCTTGGGACAGGCACTTTTGGGAAACATTGGTATTGGGATGCTCAGTCAACTTGAATGCAAGAGTTTCAAACCAATATGTGTAGCATAATGATGCTAAGCAGAGCATAAATTTAATAGTAATTACCTAGTCGTCAGTTAGTCTTTACAGTATGCATCCATGCTTTCACGATTGTGAATGCTTTATTTGGATTGTGCAGGCTGAGTCGCGCGTGTCCATTGAGAGAGAGCGGGGCAAGGAGAGGGGGAAGTTGCAAGCATAGTCTACAATAAAAGTAATGAGCGGTGCGAAATTATGATTTATTTATGTATTTTTGGACAAGGTAGGCTACCAGTAAGTAAAGCGGGAGATGTGTGTTGCTTATAAGCTGCAAAGCGCTGTGTGAAACACTAGAAAGGGTTTGTCGCGGTTCTGCCTTTTCACACCACGACACAAGTTTGTGGATATGAGTATCGCGATTTCGGTTTCAAATCGCATATCGTTACAGCCCTAATGCGATTCTACGTACATGTGTGTGTGTGTCTCTACCTGATGAGTGAACTCTCTTGCGGCGTCCGTATGGAGGTGGCACACATTTGGAATATTCCAGAATGCACTCAGCATTCTCAGGGAAGCAGTCCTCATAACACACAGTCTGTAAACAGAGGGAACAGAAGGAGACTAAGATTAATAAATGGAAAAACACACAGAACATGAAAAGACCATCACTGAAGCACTACTACACTCACATGCATGTTAAATAAACACACGCCTCAGAGCAAGTACCCCCCCCCCCCCCACACACACACACACACACACACCCCAAGTTAGCAAGGTAACGTTAACAACTTTCATCTGTGTCTGGTGTCTGTAATGTTAGCCTTCATGGTAACAGACACTTTAAATGTAGCAGCTAGCTAAGTTAGCTAGAGCTAACCTACTTGTGCCAGATATTTCATTCAAACTAAAACTCTACATTCATAACGACATCTCAGACAGAATTATTGCTAGATATGATATTAACTATCATTCCAGATATTCCACATAATGGTGAAGTTAGTTACTGGAAAAGCTAACATTCACAGCTAACATCGCTAACGTTAGCGATGTAAGCTCGCTAGCTAATTGCTAGCTAATTCTAACATATTTGGTTAACATTCCATTATGAAAACAATAAAAGCTATATTTCTAATAAATTCCCGTTTTCAATTGACATAAAAAGTACTGTAATTCTTACCTTGAATGATAAGGACAGGCAGAGTTTGTACAGCTTACACCATAGACTGTATATATATACAGTCTATGGCTTACAGTCAGCTGCATGACAGAAAAGTGATGGTTGAAGTCACTGGTGGCTGGAGTTGAAATGTCAATCAGAGGTGGGGGATGGGAATTACTGTGTGTGCATGCTTATCAAGAACGTTAAAAACAATCGTAGCCTATGTGAAAATGATTAACTGTTGCCATTTTAGACTGTTACATTGAAATGGCTACTAAACAGATTGATAGAAGTGTACAAACAATAGTAACATTAGCCTAGTGGGCTATTATTACTACTATTGTGATTATTATGATTCTCATATTATGGTGTGACGTCAATTTCAGATCAATAGACTTCTCCAGAATATATCCCGCCTCCTAACTTCCGTATCCATCCAACTTCCGGGCGTGGATTGTCTATGGGAAATAACATGGCGTTTTGAAAGATCGTACCTGTCAAACTCTGTAGGTGACAAATTAAAAAAAGCTGCTGGGCAGATTGACCTACACACTTCTGCCATCTAGTTTCCACTGGATTTTTAATCAAAAAATCCAGTGGAAACTAGATGGCAGAAGTGTGTAGGTCAATCTGCCCACCAGCTTTTTCAACTTCGCTACCTACAGATGTTTTACCGGTATGATATTTCGAAACGCCATGTTATTTCTCATAGACAATCCACGCCCGGAAGTTGGATGGATACGGAAGTTACGGAGGCGGGACTTATTCTGGAGAGGTCAATTTGACTGATTTAACATTAATCATATTGACCCAAGTTTTATAGTGACTAGGCTACATGTCCCTGTTGGACCTCTTTACAATCACAAGCAAGCCAGCTTGTAAAGCTAAAATAGTATGAAATTATGCTCAACATGGTGGTCAAAGCCTTGACTAATTCTTGACATCAAATTGACATCAAGGAGCCCGCTGGGTAGGGTATAGCCTACACTTTTTTAGGACTAGCCTATACATGCTGCAACTTCACATGAAAAAAAGTTCACTTCCCCTCAAATAGAAGACACAATTCAAGCAAGTGGCATGGTCCGCACAAAATGCACCGCACTGGTGCATCTGCCAATTTAAGACCTAAATTAATATAGGCTATTTAATATAGGCTAGGCCTATTTGGGTTATGAACCACTCCGCTTCAGTCAAGGGCTTGATGGGAGCACGACACAGTCCAAACTGCAGGGTCCCCCTGGGGAAGGGCTGAAGGCATTGAGCGCCTTTAAGAAAACTATGTATAAGTCTATGTGAATCAACAGTCAAATCATCCACTTTAACCTGCTATGCAGAAATGGCAGCCATGTACACAGGACCTATAGGCCTATACTTTCACAGAGGGGGCATTACCCTAATCAAGAAAATTCTGTAATAATTTCAATATAGCCTAACAAAGGTAAAGTGTAGACAAAACTCCTGAAGCTTCACAAATATAGGCTAGGCCTATTTTATATTTTAAATGACTTCAAAGACCCCACGGAAACCCTGGATATGGTACATTCAATGTAAACCGATAACTCTTGGTTAAATTAACAGATAGCTGGTTAAACAATAATATTAGTTATTTCATTTTCTTAAAGTGAGTGCTGACCAATTTAATTGGTTGTTGAGAAAAAAAATCCATGAACAAATGAGATTGGTTAATGGATAGCCTATGTCTTAGTTAAATTAACCAATATTTGCTTAACTAATGATGTTGGTTAATGAATAACTAATGTATTGGTTTAATAATTACCTATATGTTTGTTAAATTAACTAATATATGCTTAACCAACGATATTAGTCGTTTTTTTAACCAATCTGTTTTTAGAGTGTAGAAGGAAAATTAAATACCAGCACAAAAGTAGGAGCAAAACATTTACAGGTCATCCCTGCTAATTATAACAAATGTAACAACACTAATGACTTCCTATTTTTCTTCTCTTTTTTTGCACATATCAATGTTTATTACTAAGAAGTATTAGAATTGCCAATTGGCATTTGTGTCCCCTCAGTGTGCTTAAGAAAAGGTGGTAAAAGCTCAGTTGGTAAAGCCCAATGTCATGGGATCTGGGTGAAATGCAGCCAGACCTGTGCAGTAGTTAGGCATGGCAAGCTCAAGGAAAGGTACTCGTTCAAATACCGGCAGAGACTTCTCTCGCTCCTTATCTTTCTGCTTAAAGTAAAGCAAGTCCAGGATGTAAGACATCCAAGTGGTGCCTAAGAGGAGAAGAACAGAAAATCGGTTAGGTTGGAAAGTTAAAGAAACAGTAAAAAAAATACCTTTGCAACATTAGTTTCACTTAATCCAGAGTTAGATAAGAGGATACATACCCTTATTTTCTCTATGCAAGCAATAACCCAGTCTGACACCATTAGTCTTAGTACAATCCACTGGAAGTAGGTTACACCAGTTAGCCTCTAGCTAGCCTAAAAGGGAGCTATACGCTAACAACCCACCTCCAGCGAATTATGCTAAGCTATGCTAATGGTGTCAGACTGGGATGTTGCATGCACAGAGAAGGGTATGTACCCTCTTATCTAACTTTAGGCTAGATGTAAATAAGCTAATTTCCCCAAAAGTTGTCAGATTCCTTTAAGTTAAACGCATTAAACAAGTTTGTAATGAAGTGAACAGATAGTACACACACACAGCTGAAACACAAACAAACACACCTGCTTTTGGATAAGTGGCTATGAGTATATCATCAGGTAGAGCCTTAAAATTTTGAACATTTTCCCAGTTGTCCGTGAAATAGTGTGTCATAGAGACTCCATGGAACTCAAAGAGTTCAGGGCGTTCAACATCTGCCATCACCTAAATGAGGATTAAACCATATTATAGTTGGTAAGTTTTCAACCTACAGTGGACTCCTCATGGTCTACGCATCAAATATAAAAAAAGTTATTGTTAAACAAGAACTGGTAAGCCTTCTGAGAGGTCTGACTTATTTGGTTTTCATGCAGAGACAGCAACAGTTAAGAAAACTCTGCAAAAGCACAATAAACCATTTCATATCACTAATAACTACAAAGTCTCTCTGCTTCCTGTAGGATTTCTTCCCTTGGCCTCAACTACCTCTACTTCAAGTTTGATCTGATTGAAAACTCACTGTGGTTGAAAACGTGTTGAGAAAGAACTTGTCAAACAAGTCCTCTTCCTCTCTTCGCTCTGCCACTTTCTGTCAATGGTGTGTCTGAGTCATGCGCATGCTCTACTGATTCCTTATCCACACCCTTTTTTCTCCACTCACGGCGCTGTCATGGGTCAACCAGAAATACCTCAATGGACAGTTGACGCGTTGATCTTCCCTGTGCAGGTTTCGTAAAATATGTGCCGTGCAATATAGCTATAGGCTATGTTTAGTACAGATTAGGTTTCACATTACAAGTAGTGTGTGTGTGTGTGTGTGTGTGTGTGTGTGTGTGTGTGTGTGTGTGTGTGATCTTTCTAGGCCTGCTTTATTGAACAGTGTATTGAACTCTGGACGAAGTGTCATAGACATAACCTTTGAACTTTTACTGATTGGGAGTGTGTGTTAAGCAACACATACTGTATTTGCAACTTGACTGGTTGATAGGTATAGTATAATTGCTCCACCACGGCCATATGTGTGTGTGTGTGTGTGTGTGTGTGTGTGTGTGTGTGTGCGTGCGTGCGTGCGTGCGTGTGTGCGTGCGTGTGTGTGTGCGCGCAATCGCGTGCCTGTGTGCACACCCCCACACCTTGCTATACTCACCTCAGTACTTGACAAACATGCACAAACTCCAGGTTCAAAGGAATGAAAAAGGCTACACACAACAATTCATTCACCCTCCCCTTCATTTCACAAGAATTTTACCCACGACAGCGCCTTTACAGTGACAGTAAATAATGAAATACGCCATCCACCCAGTTCCTGCATAGACAGACATCAAAGAATGCCAGCAGGAGTCTGTGTGCCCCCCTGTGGGATTTTGTGCTATAGCATCTAAATCCTTTCGACCAACCTAAAGTGTTGACCCCATGGCCCAAGCCCAAGCGTCCCACAGGAGCAGCTGGGGCTACATACTTTATTCCAGGTGAGAACTGTCGGTCTGCTTTGAGGCTCAAAAAGAGGGCCATGCACTGTAAGTAAACTTTCACACTGGCTTGTGGAGGTTATCACTTCAGCTAATTCACGGATTGGGATAAATGCATAGACCAAATTTCCCTCACAGGATAAAAAGAGTATATACTTATAAGTAAGTATAAATACTCTTTTAATCCCGTGAGGGAAATTTGGTCTCTGCATCCCAATCTGTGAATTAGTGAAACACACAGTGAGGTGAAGCACACACACTAATCCCGGCGCAGTGAGCTGCCTGCTACAACAGTGGCGCTCAGGGAGCAGTGAGGGGTTAGGTGCTTTGCTCAAGGGCACTTCAGCCGTTCCTACTGGTCAGGGTTCAAACCGGCAACTCTCCGGTTGCAAGTCAGAAGCGCTAACCAGTAGGCCACGGCTGCCCCTCCAATTTACACTATTTATCCCTACTTATACTTATACAAGGCATCAGACATACCTCCAACACTTAATGGTTGTGTTGCAGCATCCTGGAAGAGTATTGAACATATCTGTGTAAGTGCAAGCTGTGTTTTGTGCGATACCTTTGCCCACATGTATAACCGGCATTGGTAGCCTGCTCTGTGCTTTTAGCTTCACATGGATGACTGGTGTCCAGTATGTGCATCGCGTCTGGTCTCAGTCTCTAATGTCAAATGTCAATGTGCTCAATGTGGACAACAGGAGCCTACAGCTCACACTGACCGCTCTGTGTTGTCGGCCTCACGCCAGTACCTGCTACCATGTTGCTACAATTCTACACCAGACGTGTCTAAGACACACAAGCACACACACATAAACACAAACACGTACTACATGCATGCACGCACAAACACACCCACACCCAAATACGCGCACACACAAACACACATAAAAACTCACACAGTAGTAAAGCAGGCACACACACACACACACACACACACACACACACACACACAAACACACACACACCATTACCCCGAGACACACACTCACAGGCGAACACACACACACAGAATTACCCCCCCCCCCCCCCCCACACACACACACACACAAACATGCGCACACACAAACACACATAAAAAACTCACACAGTGGTAAAGCAGGCACACACACACACACACACCCACACAAAGAAAGAACACATATACACAAAAGCAAACGCACACATGAACATATACACAAAAGTTGCAAGGGGATGAAGTAGGAGACTACGGAAGTGCATTAGGGCCACATGAAGAGAAAATATTTTTGACAATTGTGAGAAAAAATCTCTTTTTAGATTAAAGTCACAAATGTGTGACAAATAAAGTCATAAATATGAGATTAAAGCCAGAATTTCTAAACATATTTGAGATAAAAGTAAAAAAATTCGAGAAACAAAGTCAGAAATAATCATTTCTGAGATTAAAGTAAGAAATTCTACCGCTTTTCGGTGCATCTAGTTAAATTAATGATATGTTAACCAATCAATGTCGTCAACTCAGAAATCTATCCAATCGCTTTATTACATGAACTTCTCTGACCACTAATATTGCTGTGCGTCATTGACATGAGAGTTCTCGTCACACCCACTCCGGCCTTCCGAGGCCCTCTTATGTTTTTTCAACCTTCACCAGTCTCTCAGTCCACACAGGGGCACCTTCACTTTTACGGTGCATCAGGCATCGGCTTTTTAGAATCATACAGTAAATTAAATTATTCCTACATCCACATCATGTCCGTTCTGTCAATCAGCAGGCTAGCGCCTAGGCTCTTTAATTCAACGGTAAGATGACATTACTGCTGGCTTGAGTTTATTCTGTTACAGCTGCTATCTAACGTTAGCTAACCTTAGCAAACTTAGCTGGCTATCTACGTTTTCTAGCTTAAGTTAACAGTTAGCTCCTAGCAAAGTTCATCTGACAAGTAATTTAGCAGACTGCTTAGAGAATTGTACGCGTTAAGTCATGATATGAGCAAAGATAATGGTTTGGGATATGCAGCTTGTTGTTTCAGGTATCACGGGTCCATTTTAAGCGTAGTATTTTTCTCGAACTGAGTCAAAAAGGAGAGTGTCAGTAGCTTGCTATCATGATAGCTAGGAACTTCTGAAGACCACGCAAGTTGTTAACGTTAGTTGCTTGTCCTGCCTGGAAATGTCCTTGCTGGAGAATATTAGTTTAATTACTTCAAGTAAATTGTCATGTGCTTAGGCAGTATTTACAAACTTGACCACTCATCTATAACGTTAGCATTCGTAAGTTACCAGTAGTAAACCAGTGGATGGTCATGCTATGAACGAGTTGGCTAACGTTAACTTCTTGAATGTAGGTTAACGTAGGTTACGTTAGCAGTAACGTTACTAGCCTGTCTCAAACTCGATATGCTCACTGACTTATCCTTAGTGTTATGTAAGCATTGGCCTTGGTGCAAGTAAAGTACTATGTGCTAGCTAGCCAGCTTTGACTTCCAAGATTAGATTTTTTTTTCATCAAGGTTTTTTAGCAAAGAATGTGAATTGAGCGGTCAATAGACCGGCTGAATTACTAAAGGCAAACTTGGGGTAGAACTAGTGTTGAATTTTCTAGAGCTGTGATTGCAGTGACCTTCGGTGCTCAATTTTGGCAACCCTTTTTATGGCCTTATTCTGTGCGTGTAAGTTCCATGGTCCCAAAATGAGAAAAAAAATGTATGTCGCCATCTGTCACGCAGTAGTTTAAGTATCGTACATTCTAAAGTAATCTGACGTAGAATGAGATATTCAAAAGCCTGTGTCATATTGCCTATGATATGTAGACTTCCTCAGCGTTATAGCCTAGATGTGGCATGCTGGCCCAAATTCAGCTGCAGCAATAAATGTTTTCTTTCCTTATTTGATTATTGGAGTTTTGGAGATTTACTTACAGTGAAAGAATAGCGAGTAAGAGATTTGTCAAGGACATGTTAGAAGGCCTAGAATCTGATAAATTGGTCATTTGTAGTGCCAGTCTCACCGGGGTTTTAACAAGTATTACCCAGTCTTTTCTTTGTTGATGTTGTTTCTCTGGCTGTACATTATGTGGTTAATGGTTCAAATTGACTTCATATTCTGTTATTGATCAGTGAGTAAGGGTGTGGCTTACCAGCATCTGTGCCAGTACCCATCTAGCGGAGCTTTGTGATTTGGTACCTAAGCCTAATAAGAATTTTCACTAACTCTTAACCAAGCTTTGATAGTAGTGTTGTTCAGGACCTGACAGATATTTGCCTCCTACCTTCAAACCCACTCAGCTTCACCGTTATTTCTCTAGTATATTAGGGCTGAATCTGAAACCCGACCATAGGCTTTATGTGGCCTAGATCTAGCCTACTGGAAGATGACAGGAGAGGAGGTACATATGTAGCAAATTTGGACCTAGTTGAGTAGGGTTTCATAAAGAGTGACAAGGCATGTGGACTCTGGGGACAGACAGAACCATGTAAGCCGACGTCTATCATGGTGGCACTTAGTAGTGGTGCCTAACTTAGCAGGACTCTATCCTCTGTTTAATATGTCTCATGCATTTAATTTTGAAAGTTCACTCTCAGTGTTTCTGTCTTAGCAGAGCTTTTATGACGTATGGAACCACTAGGCTTGTAAGGCACATTTATCTCAGGATAACTTCCAAATCAGTTGATGAATTGTCCAGCAAATGGTTGTTGTGTGGTGCATCATAATCTTAAAAGGAACCAATATTATTAATGAGGTCTTTAATTGGAACTTGTGTGAACATTGATGTTTTTTTGTTTGCATCAGAAGACCCTACATTTATGTGTCCAAAAGGATCTTATATTTATTTTTTTCTAATTATGGAACAGTTATTGTCATGACAGAAAATTAATGTGAATTTCTGTGCTGTTGTGGTTCTAGAATGCATCTGTCCTTGTTGCAGCCAGACATGCCAGCGCATCAACAGTAAGTACCACTGGATTCTCTGTTCAATGTCCAGGGCCTGCCCAAAGCATACGCTTGGGGCCACCAGTGTGGAAATTAATTAAATGGTTGAATTTCACTGTGAAATCCCTGCTTGCTTGCTTGAGCGAGTTTGGTTAAGAATGTGAAGCTTGTGAGGTGCACTGTTCACGAAAACTACTCGGGAGTCTGAAGTCAACCTGAGACCGATACATGTTCACGGAATTCTTTCTGCTTCTGTTTGTGTTGCAGAACCTTAAAGATGTTCTTGTAGACCTCATTCCCAAAGAACAAACACGAATCAAGAACTTCAAGCAACAACATGGCAAAACTAACATCGGCCAGATCACTGTGGATATGGTGAGAGATTGCCTTCTCATTAACAAATCATTGCATTGGAGTCTGTATATGTATGGTAATTACTATGTATGTTTCATGTCCTGTGTGATGAGGAGTATAATATTAAAATACCATGTGCACAGAGAGCACTAATACTACTCTTTCATACCTGCTAGTGTTTCAGTGCAAAGTACATTTAAAAATGTTGAAACATTGGGACATTGTTTGAGCAATGTTTCTGGGCAGTGTTCCTCATTATTGTGGTTCTGGCATGTTCCCATTGATATTGGGCAACAATTTATTTTATGGAGAACTTTAAATCATCAGTAGGCAAATCGTCACGATCATCCGATCAAAATAAATGGAACTGGTCATGTTTTTGCCCAGTAACATTGCTTAAAAAGTTGCCCCATGTATCAAAGGTCCTTGCCATCTTATTTACATCTGCAGCCGTAGCAACAACTCTATCTGCTCGTTCTCACTCTGACCATTTGTGGTACACAACATACAGGAGTCTTATTCTATGCAGCTTCCTGACTCTTACTTATCTTCTCTCATATGTGTCTTCTATGTGGCAGATGTATGGCGGGATGAGAGGTATGAAGGGGCTGGTGTATGAAACATCTGTGTTGGACCCAGATGAGGTGAGCATCGTTTAAGCAACACCCACATGTGTACACTATGTGTTTGGACCGTGTGCACTTGGTGGTATTGATCATGCAACCTTGAAGAATTTGATATACAGTGAACCTAAACAAACCTGTTCAAATTCAAATATGCTCTGCACGTCCGTCTGGAGACCTTCTCACGGAAGCCGATTTCTGAATCACCATTTACCCAGAGATCAATCAATCACAGCCGCTAATTTGGCATGGGGTGGGCTTCTTATGATAAGGCAGAAGAGTTCAGTTGAACACAGCCAATGGCTGTGCTGATGGCGTCCGTGTTGAGCTATATGGACATACTGTAAATTTTATTTGCCTTTGAGTAAACAACAGCATGTTTACAAAAAAGATTTGTTTTCTGTACTATCAATCAATTAAGACTTGAGAAGGTGTTTGGTGTTAGCCAGGCTAGTGTTTTAGCTTTTAACAGCATCAGTTCTTATAAAAGCTTAAAAACTGCCTGTGCTTGTTTTATGACTCAGAAGTAGGTGAGCTGCCTGAGTGCAGTCACACCCCCTGACTCTCCTCTCATACCCTGCCAGGGCATCCGTTTCCGTGGCTACAGCATCCCGGAATGCCAGGAGCTGCTTCCCAAAGCTGCCGGCGGACAGGAGCCTCTGCCCGAGGGCCTCTTCTGGCTGCTGGTCACTGGACAGGTGCCCAACGAAGAGCAGGTGAGCTCCAACCTTAGCAAGTCATACTGTCTCACCACTATAGCCCCTCCTCCAGTGAATTGAGCTCATTCTGGTGCCTGGTGTTGATTTGACGCAGGTCAGCTGGCTGTCGAAGGAGTGGGCGAAGCGCGCGGCTCTGCCCTCCCATGTGGTCACCATGCTGGACAACTTTCCCACCAACCTGCACCCCATGTCCCAGTTCAG
Organism: Alosa pseudoharengus; assembly: GCF_046254945.1. Lineage (NCBI taxonomy): Eukaryota > Metazoa > Chordata > Actinopteri > Clupeiformes > Clupeidae > Alosa > Alosa pseudoharengus. The sequence goes on from NW_027468774.1 coordinate 35,390,114, forward strand.
CGCCGCCATCACAGCACTCAACAGCGAGAGCAGCTTCGCCAGAGCCTACGCGGAAGGAGTCAACAAGGCCAAGTACTGGGAGGTCAGTTACAGTCAGTCACGCATCATCACGTAACCTACCCATGTCTAGACTTTTGTGCACCACACTTGGTTATTGGGCTCATTGGCTTAGGATCTATGTCCCTATCTGTTTTCTCAAGTCTTAATAGCCTTGCAGTGCTGTTCTGATCATGTCCTCTGTGGTTCCATTCTTAACTGTTGTCATCCAAGATGTCTCCATGTGTTCCATCTCCTCATTGCAGTTTGTCTATGAAGACTCCATGGACTTGATCGCCAAGCTCCCCTGTGTGGCGGCCAAGATCTACCGCAACCTGTACCGCGAGGGCAGCAGCATCGGCGCCATCGACTCCAACCTGGACTGGTCCCACAACTTCACCAACATGCTGGGCTACACCGATGCCCAGTTCACCGAGCTCATGCGCCTCTACCTCACCATCCACAGGTCAGTCACGCGCCCACCATTCTGACCTCTTGTGGGGCATTTCTGCTTTCACATTTACACTTACTCATTTAGCTGGTGCTTTTGTCCCATGCGACTTACAAAAAGTGAGCGATAATCTAAATACAGTGTGGCTACGGCGTATTAGTGCCGCAATAAGTGCTACTCGCATGTAATAGAATGACCGTTAAAGCGAAGTTAAGTAAAGGGAAGAAGTGGGATAGTCAGGATAGGTTAAGCAGCTCCGGTTGTTATTAGTGCTAACAGAGGAGGTAGGCTAGTAGGTAGGCACTTTGAGTTCAAGGTGGTTTTGGAAACCTCTTTTTACTTTTTTTTTATTTTTTTTTTTTTTTTCCTCTCGTGTGTTTCTCTGATATAGTGACCACGAGGGAGGTAATGTGAGTGCCCATACCAGCCATTTGGTGGGCAGTGCCCTCTCCGACCCCTATCTGTCCTTCAGCGCCGCCATGAATGGCCTTGCCGGGCCCCTACATGGACTGGCCAATCAGGTTAGTCTGTGGGCGGCCACAGCATTTCTGATTTTGGAACTGGTTTTGCTGAAAGATGTCAACTGTTGCAGTTATGCATGAGTGAGCCATGGGTAGAGGGAAACTGTATGGGGGGGGGGAGTGTGTGTGTGTGTGTGTGTGTGTGTGTGTGTGTGCGCATGTGTGTCTGCGCGCACGCGTGTGTGTGTGCGCGTTTTTGCGTGCGTGTGTGTGTGAGTGCGATGAGCTGGAAATGGTGGTGTGAAGCTCACGGCTGCCTCTGCTGCAGGAGGTGCTGGTGTGGCTGACGGCGCTGCAGAAGGAGATGGGTGGAGAAGTGTCGGACGAGAAGATGAGGGACTACATCTGGAACACGCTCAAGTCTGGCAGGGTGAGTCAGCAAACTCAATCCTCACCCATCATGTCAGTACAGCATTTTGCTCAAGATTGTATAATACAAGAATGGACGATTTCTTGTAAGTGGTGCAGAAATCCTGCTCATTGAGATTTAGAGTACTCTTCAGTATTGTGATGTTTAGCTTTTTTCTCTCAAACCAGAACTGTCTTATTCTCTGATTGTCTCACCTCCCTTTGACATACTTTGACTTGTGCCTTAGGTGGTACCAGGTTACGGTCACGCTGTTTTGAGGAAGACCGACCCACGCTACACGTGTCAGCGTGAGTTTGCCCTGAAGCACCTGCCCAATGACCCCATGTTCAAGCTGGTGGCACAGCTCTACAAGATTGTTCCCAACGTGCTGCTGGAACAGGGCAAGGCCAAGAACCCCTGGCCCAACGTGGACGCACACAGCGGTGTCCTGCTGCAGGTCAGTCCACTAAAAGAGAACGTCGTTGATAAGGCCTTGTGTGTGGCCACTCTCACTTACTGTGCGATTGAGTGAACTTTTTAAGATATCTAAAGTGACTTACAAATATCAATTATTATAAGGGCCGGTCTCGGGGGGGGGGCTTCTGGCTTCTGCATGCTAGCCCATCTCCTTAGCCACTATGCTAGCGTGGTAGCGTAGCGTGATTACACTAATGGTTGCTCTAATGCCTCTGCTCTGCTGTCTCCTGCAGTACTACGGCATGACGGAGATGAACTACTACACGGTGCTGTTCGGCGTGTCCCGGGCGCTGGGCGTGCTGGCCCAGCTCATCTGGAGCCGAGCGCTGGGCTTCCCCCTGGAGCGCCCCAAATCCATGAGCAGCGACGGACTCATGAAGCTCGTGGGAGCCAAGTCTGGATAAAGCTCGAGGGATGGGCTTGGCCGGGCCGGGCTGGGCTATTATATTGGGAAAATGAAGGAAAATTATACAAAACAAAGATAAAAAAAACCACCATGCAATATTGGAAAGGGATTCTGAGAGACACTGTTCACTTGAAGAAGGGCCATCACCGTTTTCCCTATGGTGAAAGTGAGCTGCTCGACCACCCCCCCCCCCCCCCAATTCATTTCCTATGAGCACATAATCAACATGAGGGCAGGGAGCTGAGAGGGAGGGTGGGAGGGAGTGGATGGACATCACATCATGCATCATGTGCTGTTTCAAATCCTCATCACTATTACCACTGGTCTGTCCCCGCTGAAGTCACCACTGTAAGTTTAGTTCCGGTTGTGCTTGTCCTTTTTTCTTTTTTTTTTTGTGGATGCGACTTGTAGGGATTGCGCCAGAACAGATGACCGCTAGTTTGGTAAATGGTCATTTGGCTGGGTTAGTGAGTTGGCATAACATTCTTTCTGTCTGCTGGATTATTTTGTCATTTGGTTACAGTTGAGTCATTTGAGTTGCCTCTGTATGTAAAATGCAGCATTGTGATCAGATCAATGATCAGCATTGCTAATATGTCCCCTAGAAAATATTTAAGGGGCGGTTTTATGCACTCGGTTATTCCCATTTTTCTTCCACCCACATTTCATCCCAACATCTCGGTTCTGTCACAGAAGTCTGAGGTCGTTTTTCAACCCTATGCTGCAGTGCGGTCTGCCACTCGCTTGTCAGTGACCACTACATCATCCTCCCAACGCGTCGACTCCTGCTAGCAACGTCCGTCTTCGTGAGGTGACGTCTCAAACACAAAATCTGTTTTTTTTTTATCATTATTTTTTATTTATGTATGGGATTATGATCTATAGGGTCATCAGGTTTTTAAGGGTCAGCTTTGCGTGACTTAAAACAGGGAAAACAACAGACTCAGGTTCATTGTCGAAGTCCAGCATTCATCAGGTACTCACATGCACAGCCTCAGAGTAAAGCCACAATCCAATGACTTGAGCAACAGAGAGCACAGGGCTCTAGGATCTTATCTTGTATGTTTTTGTTTTTATCATGTCTAAGTATGTGTGTTTATTGTATGCGAGTCCGTCAGTGATCGGCTACTCCAAAATGAGCACTTGCTTAGTTAAATTGCCCGCTGCAAGCATAGGTTTAAAGCTAGAGCCCCACTAATGGAGTCTAACTGGACCCTGCTGTCTGGTGGTAAGAAAAGTAGCCTTATGTGTTCTGTGCATAGTTTGGCTGTCAGACTTCTGTACTGAAGTGAATTATAGTCTTGTATGATCAGTTGTCTGAGGATGTAGTGATTTGTTTTGGCGCCTAATGTATTTATTTTGTATATGTAGTACGTATTGATGTGTTCATATACCATATAGCCAGCGTATAGGTTTGGAGAGAGGATCCAGAGGCGGCTTTAATATGACCACTTGATTGACCTTGTTAGGGGTCACTCAGAGCAGTTCCATTCTTTTGCTCATGTGCTCGTGGATGCTCCCTTTACTCACTGCTGATGGTCCTGGTTTGCTCTAAGGCTTTGGCTGGCGCATGTGAAGTGCTCCCTGTGACTTGTCCTACTTCAGCACTCCAGAGCTACACTACATGACTCTACCACATATATTTATATTTCTTATATCTGTAGGTCTGTAAACTCGTACATTATTTTGTCTGTGTGTGTGTTTTTTTTTTGCCATGTAGTTTTAGAAAGGTTTGGAGTAAATACAGAGGCCGCGCAGATACACTGGAGTTAAATGGCGGGTGTCACAGTCAGGGACGGAATCCATGGGGAATAAGGCAGAATGGCATTCTAGAACAATACAAATCAAAATGGGCGGGGGGGAAGAAGGGGAAAATAAATAAAGTGTTTTTATTAACAAGACCTTTCTCTCTGTGTACTATTTGTATCGGTTATCGTGTTCGTTAGCAGTGGTACAAGTTACTCAGGAGAGGTTTTTCAAAATGTGTCAATCTGTGAAGTACCCCGCAACTCCTAAAGCGATCAGACTGAGGAATGGTCTGTGATCGAGCTTTGATGTGGGAATTCGTCTTCTGTGAAGATACAGGTAGGAACAAGTCGCCATTGCAAGAAATAATGGTGTATTATGCCTTAAAATTTTTCTTTTTCCACCTAAAAATGAAGGACACAGAGACGATGGAGTTCCAGACATGTTTATTAGTGGAGAATCCCTCACTAGACAGAAGACAGCTACAGTAGATGTGCCAGACAGGCTGAACTCATTCACCTTACAGCAGGAAGAGTCCCTGTGTCATGAAATGGGAGCATGAGTGGGGGGGGGGGGCGGCGGGGAGAACAGTTAGGGAAACGGGGAATCAGGTGTGGACACTCAAACAGGTTTATTCTAGTTCCATTCCATTCGGAGAGCTGCTCTATCTGCAGGGCTCTCCTGAATTAAGTCATGAGCAACTTATGAAGGAAGACAAGATTTCCAACATTACTGGAATGAGTTACCAAACATGTTGTACTTTGAACCACTTGTTCCATTTGCAGCATTAGCAAGCTGTTAAGTTCTGCATCTACTTGATAATGGGATAGAGTCAATCCGCTTGTGTGATTTCTGCAACAGTTTTTACAGCTGTTTTTCCACTTTACAATTACATCACAGATTCCATCTCCATGGCTAGAAAGTTAAACCCATTTCTATATTCAACACAAGACTGTCAAGCTTAAAATTTAGCAGCCTTGCTTTAATGTAGTCAAAAGTCCAATAACAGAAAATACTGCTAAGCAGATAAAAGAGCTAGTGTGTTTTCACCTGATGAGCAACTCCTGTGAGGCAGTGACATCTGGGTGTGAAACATACGTACTTGCATTTCATGTCTATTGAGACAGCAAGGCTGTCGAGTGGTGCCAATAAGCAGCCTATCGATGATTCAGTCTGACCTTCGGTGAAAGACTGGACACTGGTGCTTTTACTGACGGCCTTTCTTCTGAGAAAGGCCCAGATTCTGACGACACAAAGCTGTGGTGCACATTTTCGATATAAGAACATGCCGTGGAAAACGGCCTGTTGCTGAGTAGACTGTAGACTCTCACGATGACACTGATCTCATGTGAAACAAGCATGGAGATGGCACAGCCACCGGGTGGACCAAACATAAGGTGCAGAGGTGGTGAGTGATGATTAACACTGAGCTCAGTCTCTTTAGGACCCCCTTAACCCCCAGTTAACCTGAGCCAGGCCTATTCACAACCAAAACATGACGAGGCAAAAACACACAAATGGCTAGTCAACAATCAAGCATAATCTGTTGAGGGGGGATGAAACATACAGCAGTATTTAGTGTATTTACTCTGAGTTTTGACCTCCTCAGTTGTTTCTACAAGTTTTGTATGTGGACCATGTGTGTGCCGTAAGGTGCCTGTGTGTATGTGCGTTCTGACCGATGATGCCCAACCATGAGAGATTATCAGAGGTGACTTGAGGAGTGACAAGTGACAAGTTCTCTCGGATGACAGTGGTTCACATGTATTGAGGTAAAACCTATGCAAGACTGAAAGAACTAGAATAAATACACAAAGACTTTCTGAGATATGAGTACTGGACAGCAGACTTAATATACCTGCAGGTGTCCTAGTTTTTTGTATTGCTTTCTGTGGTGAACTGGGTTAAGATCTGATCATTCCTCCTTTGGATCGACTCTTTCCATCCGTGAGCCAGATTCCTGAATAGCCTGAACTGAGCTCTGTACATCTACTACACTCTGGAGTCTTCACAGTGTCACATTCTCAGTGAGAACTTCAATACCCACAAGCCTGTTTGGCTCCGCCCTGAGCAGAGTGAGAATGTTTG
>NW_027468774.1:35398687-35446187 GCF_046254945.1 Alosa pseudoharengus
CACCGCTTTAGTCCTGAAGACTGATACATTTTATGTATCATGAAAATACATGAAAAACCTTTATGCCATAAAGAAAGCAAATGACAACACAAACTAAATCTCAGTGTGACGATGATGACCAAAATATTCTATGAAAAACATATACTGAACACTAAAGACTTGGAAAAGGGTGTTTATGATTAGAAAATAGATAGATATACTGTATAATTTACATGTGTTGTCAAAGATTCTGAGTGTTGGAGTTACTGGTTACTGTATGTTAGTTGGATATGACCATGTCATTAAGTATTAACAGTAAATGTTTTGTTGAAGTTCTGTTCTATTCATTCATATAGCTCACATATCAGAGAAGACGGCACTAAGGACTGAAAGAATGGCAAGGAACAAGGTGCTGAGGAGAACAGCTAGAGTGCTAAAGAACAGACCGTGGAGCATGAGAGACCAGTGGCTCTTGGTGGTACCGAGGGAAATTATAGTTCTTAAACTCCTCGCTGCTGGTAATTCCTGGCCAAGACAGATCTGACGGTGTGCCTGAAAAACATAAAAGAGAAATACCACAACAACCGCAGCAAATCCTTGCAAGATCCTGGTGAGATCACAATTTTTAGCAATTATATTTTTAGCAATTCCAGTAAGAAACAAAACGTTTTATTCAAACATTTTTTTCATCACAATTTTATGCAATTTTTCCCAGCCCTGGTAATCACAACAAACCCTTGCAAACCCTTGATCCTGGTGAGAATAATGTATTAAAAAAGGCACCATTACACATGAATATATTCTCTGCTCGGATAACAAGGCCTCACCTAGGATGCGAAATATAAGGTGAAGCTCATCCTCTACTGTGGACCCAGGAAATAGTGGCCGACCAGTTACCATCTCATAAAATATACATCCCACTCCCCTGTTGAGAAAAAGAGAGAGCCATTGACAAAGATTGTGTCATTAAATGACTGTAGGTCCTTATAAAACCTGGTTTGCAATGTGTCTTCAGTTGACTGACCATGTCAACATTTCAGTCTGTCACTTAAAACTCAAAATGAAATACAATACAAATGAAACATTGTGGTTTACATCTACAAAGGACATTTTAGATGTGACATACAATAAATGCAGTGAGGCAAAATATTAAATTGTTGATTATTTTTTATAATGCATTTCTGTAGGCCTACAAAGTGATTTGACAAGCTTTTAGCCTACGGGCAACATAGACACAGTTTAGCACGGGCGGAGTCTTCCTCACCACATGTCTATGGGGGTGGAGTAATCTGTAGATCCCAGCAGCACATCAGGCGGTCTGTACCACAGTGTCACCACTTCATTAGAGTACGTCTTCGTGGGGACCGATTTAGCCCGCGCCAGACCTGCAACACAGTCAGAGTCACACACTACATTAGATCAGATGCCATTATTCTCTCATGCGTCTTGAGAAAGCAAACCTGTAGAAATGAGCTAGCAGTACGCAGTGCTGCCATTGCCAACACCCGAGGAAAAAAGTCTCTTGAAAGATTAGCTTGTCACAAAATAAATCCTCAATGTTCATAAGTTTCCTTCGCACCAAAGTCAGCTAGTTTGAGCTCCCCCTTCTCGTTGATGAGGAGGTTCTGCGGCTTCAGGTCTCTGTGCAGCACTTTTCTGCTGTGGCAGTAGGAGAGACCCCGCAGAAGCTGGAACAAAAAGATCTGTGGAGAGAGAGGGGGGGGGGGGAGCCAGGTTAGACCTTTGCTGAGGAGAGCATGAATGTGGTGATGGTGTAATGAGATTTCATCATAAAACAGCACGAGTGCAGACACCTCCTCGTCGTACCTTCACGTTGTGCACACTCATCAGGCTTCCACAGTCGTCCATGTACTGTTTCAGATCCTTCTCCTGGCGAACACAAGAAATGCCTCAGATGATCCATCACTCACAAACACGCTGCACTATTCACACACACACGCACACTCACTCACACACACGCACACTCACACACACACACACTCACACACACACACACACACACACACACACACACACACACACACACACACACACACACACACACACACACACACACACACACACACACTCACTCACTCACTCACACATGCACCACACACACACACACACACACACACACACTCACCTCACACACACACACACACACACACACACACACACAGATACTTACCAAATACTCAAACACAAGAGTGAGGCACTTGTCTGTATGGATAATATCGTGCAGAGTGACTATGTTGGCATGCTTCAAGTCCTTTAAAAGAGAAACTGGGAAAGACATAGAAAGAGAATAGACATTAGTGATAAGATTGCCACAATTACTTTTGCCATATACTTGCAAAATACTTGCGGTTTATAAACTGTGGTTTAAAGGGCAGTGCTGCGGTTCATTTTAAAACCTTTTAGAAAAATATTATCAATAATCTTCCACTTTAAACAGTAGAAAGTTTTAAAATCCATTATGAATCCGTCATGAAACAGGCCCTAAATAGGCCCTAAATGTCCGGAAATTAGAACTGGTTTATTTGAGTCTGGGAAAAGGAAGGATGCAGTCGTCATAAGAAGGGTGGAGGATCTCAGCCTACCACTAGGGGTCAGACCATGCAATCTGTATGTTTCAGTAAGGGCAAACATGTCTGTGCCATCACAGCAGGAACACACAGGTGTTTAGAACACAAACAAGTACAAATCTAACAAAAATGTAAATCACACTCTTATAAACCGCTACCTGTGAACTGCACAGAAATGTGCATGCTTGCATTTATATACATAGGCTAGGATAAAGTCATGAAAATATGGTCTACAAACATGTCATAGCCATTAGTTCCAGATATCTGTGTGGTTTATATCTACCGTGTTACAATTAAGATATCAGTACTGGTTTTAAAGTACTGTGTGGCCTGAAAACAGTGTCTAATGTTGGTGGCATCTCCTGCTGCATAAATATTTTTAGCACAGAATGACTTTTGTGTCTAATGCTAGCAAAACTGGAGCACAGTAGTCTACAACCCTGCCAGTTTCTAAACTTCCCTTTCGACAGTGGTAGTCAGGAGCACCTAAGATGGAGTGAGTGGTCTATACCTTCCTGTATGGCAGTGCTAGTCAGGAGCACCTAAGATGGAGTGAGTGGTCTATACCTTCCCGTATGGCAGTGCAGGGAGCTCCCTCCTCATGTTCTAGGCGAATTTCTTTCAGAGCGACAAGGTTGTCTGTCAGTTTACTGCGTCCTTTGTACACGGTAGCATAAGTGCCCTAGAAAAAGAACACCAGAGACTTTCATTTCTTTCTCACATTGTGAAAAACTGTGTATGGACCCCTGGTTTCAGAGCGAAAGTGCACAGTTACCCAAGAAGAAACACAAGGGTATGGTCAAATGCACTGTGTGGGCAAGAGCCAGGCCAAGGTTAATTACTGTACATAAAGGCCTAGTTAAGCTGACCAATAGCAATCCCTTTAAACTAAATGCATCAGACTAGATGTAAGACGGTCATATTACTGCTGGTTCTGGACAGTGATGGCCAGGAGCACTTTTCTAAGGAACAAATCATAGAGCTTCTTCTGCTATTCAAAACAATTACCAGTACATTGTTGACACATAAGTGTAGCTTGTCTGAAATGCTCAAGCCACATCCTTTCAAACTGACCGTTATATTGTTATCCAAGGGATGATTTTGAGCATTTAAAACCACAAATAACCCTGAATACAGTTTAGAATATGTCCTACATGACCAAATTAGCTACAGTGACAGCCTCACTCACAAAATGAATGGCTACTGTAAGTGACGGTGCTCTTCCATATCGTATTCTGAGAGTGCCATGTTTTTTTCTAAATGTCTCTTACCTCTCCAAGTTTGTCCAGTTTAATATAAGTCTCCAGTTTCCCAAAGCCAATCTCAGACTGAAAGAAAACAAGTTTGATAAGAAAGAGTATATATGTTTTTCTGTTGCTGAAGACATAAGTGGAGAATCATTTCATTCTTAAAATCCATCTACAACTTATTTCTACCCCTTGTCCCAAAGGAGGTCTTATCCCAACAGAAAGGGACTATGTGAAAGAGAACCAAGAGAATCACTTACGAGTGATGCCCTCCGGAGTCTACGACTTAATGGTTTGTCAAAGGGGGGGCTGTTCATGGCAAACTTCTCCAGGTAACCCTCCGGCAAACGAATATCAGCGGGCAGAGAGAGACGTTTGTTTATGTCCTACAGATAAGAGAAACATTTAGATTAGAAAGAGATAGAGAAAGAGAAAGAGAAAGCAATAGAACTGTGCTTGTTCAGCCATGCCATGTTATACCTAAGGTTAAGATTTCACCCATCATTCAAAAGATACTGAAATGTTTTGGTGTGCACTGCGGTTCAAAAGTTTGCGGTCACTTAGAAATTTCCATTCCACTCCATTATAGTGAATATACAGAATACCACCTGAGATCAGTTGCATTGTTTTTTTGTTTTTTTTATCAGGGCAGCAGTTTTCAGATTATGTGTGCTTATATAATTGCAAAAGGGTTCTCCAATGTTTTCTCATTCAGCCGTTTAAAATGATATCAGATTAGTAAACAGAATGTGCCTTTGGAACATTGGATGAATGGTTGCTACTAATGGGCATCTGTATACTTAGATATAGATATTGCATTAAAGATCAGCAGTTTCTTTCTACAACAGTCATTTACAACATTAGTGATGAAAACAAGGACATTTCTAAGTGACTCCGAACTTTTGAACAGTTGTGTATGTTTTCAATGTATGCATTTTTAATGTCCAAGACGATGTGTGTAGTTTTGGACCCCGAGAGTGTGCTCTGTTTTAGTACCTCATTGCATATACGCCTGGCGTGGTTGTTCCTCATACGCACTCGAACAGGACTCTGCACCTCATCTGACGACGTCCCCGACGCCTGATCACTCTCCCCATCAGAGCCCATCTTTACGTTCTCATGAACAATTCCTGTGACACACACACACGCGCGCGCACACACACACACACACACACACACACACACACACACACACACACACACACACACACACAAACACAGAGGGAAACTCAAACATAAATACAGCAGCCTAGTACTGTCTTGTCAATATGACATTTCAGCTGAGTTTTTATTATTTAATTTTTCAATGAAAACAAGTGCCACTGCTGTTTTATTCGCTTCACTATGACGACATTTTAAATGACTAATTAGCTGTAAAGACTGTTGTAAAAGTCTATGTTAACAGACATGATTCCAAGATCATTAACAGTTCTTTAACTGCTTTAATAAGGCCTTCTGGGAGCTTCACACCTTAGTTTTGCAATGAAAATCATCTGACAAATGCACATGATCATCTGACAAGTGCTCACAGTTATATCCTTCAAATCTCAGTGGTGGTCTCCGGCTAAAAGCTCCTCACATGTCATTCGTGTTGAGATCCCAGCCAGAAGAAAGATGTGTATAGGGCATAAATTTGCCATTAAACATAGACTCTCTCAATTAGTATGAATAAGAATTTTGCGAGAGCTCAAATGAACATGCTGATCTAAGTCAGAGCACAACAGAGGAGCTGTGGCAGACCCACTGAGTCTCATGAGTGTGTCAGCTGTCAACAGAGCCGTATTTAGTGACAGTGTACTAACCATCATACTTCCCTGAAATGGAAACAAAATTTCACAAAAGGACAAAGTACAGTACACAAGAGGAATATTTAATTATTTTGCGCCCTGTGTATTCATATCCCCAAATGCTCCATATCGGCATTGAAATGGAGATGACAGCCATTACGGTACATTAGCCTGAGGTCCTCTAATCCCTCTGACCCTCTATGGCCTCATGGCATGGCGTGTTGGATGCCCTCAGACATTCTGTTTCTCTACTTAGTGGAGAATGGAAATCCCCCTCACAGCACTTCAAATGGGACCATGTGAGTCAGCGATGGCTGGCAGACCAAATGCCAACAAAGGTCAACAAATCTGACCCTATTTCTGGTCAAACCCTGTGGTTTCCATTCAGGTTCACAGTGGCCTACTAATGTCTATGAGCATCACACAGGTCTCACTTTCCACCTGTCCGAAATGCGGTGCGATCAGAACAGAGTTGAAAGTTGGTGGGCAAAGATGCTCTTCTAGGCTTTTCAGTTTGATTGCAGAGAATGACTGCAGCACAGTGCATCAGCACATGACAAGTGATTGACTACACAAACTGACAGCGCGCAATCCATTATGTGGTCCAGCAGCCAACAAATGCAGCAATATCTGTCAATCTGACCACTGCCTAGAGCCCTTCAATACATCAATCCATCCGCCGACTTACACAAACTCCAGTATGTTGCCAATTTCGTCACCTCAGGACCAAATAATCCACACTAAAGACCCCCGAACTCTGCCAACATTGCATTACGCCAAGGAATACAATAAAAAACATTCTCACATGTCTGACAAACAGTTACTGAATTCCCAGCTACTGGATTCCTATGGCACTAATATTCCACTTTTCTCTAAAAGCATTCCAGGGCCACAGTGCTGGATGACTAACACACATAATCCACACCAAACACAACTGTTCTTTACAGAGGCTGTAAATGCAAATGGAAGTGCACAGTGGAGATTTGCCTGGCACCTGACACCTGACTTTATACAAACAAAACCTTTTCTCTTGTTTACATCTCTATGAATTATTGGCTCAAACATTTGAGGAGCAGAGTCAACTTAATACAAATATTTAAAACCGTCAGGAGTAAGGTGACGTTTTGAGCAGGGATATGCCTGAATAACCACAGTTGGCTGTTTGCCAGAGTCCTTTAGCACACAAGAGATCTCTACCTAAACAACCGGTTTGCTCTGTATGCTGCTGATACAATGAAATATGTGAACCCTTCCATATTTTCTTTGCAACCCAATGAACACATACCTGGAGGCTAAAAAGTCAGAGAGTACATTATCACTTACGACATGTGTGTAGTAGGAAGGGAGGGGAGGAAGAGGAAGAGGAGGGGGAAAGGAGGAAGAGACAGGGGCAGAGAGAAGGAAACTGGACAAAAGAGCAGGAGAGAGTCACCAAGAGAGCCGGTCCTGTGCAGGCCCAGACAGGGTCGGTCCAGCCCGTCCCTCCTGAGCGCCGGTCGGCCCAACCCGCCGGCGTACTGCCGCAGGAAAGAGGGAGCACTGTGGGAGGCGGGAGGGAGGACAGAGCAGACTATGGCCTCTGAAGAAGAGACACAGATGGACAGATCCGGGGGTGGGCAAGCAGAAGCGAGAGAGAGAGAGAGAGAGAGAGAGAGAGAAAGACAGAAAACACGGGATGTAGGGAGAAAAAGTGAGAGATTTAGGGACAGATCATAGGGAGACGGAACCTCACTGTCTTTGTATGCTGCTTTGGTTGTGGTTACCGTGGCAGCAGCAGCAGCACTCAGTCTTATTAACAGTCTCACTAGACAGAACTGGACAGCAACTAAATACTTCTGCATTGAGTGAGTTGCAATGTGTCACAAATTGTTTTCAAATTAAGCTAAATCCATGCAAGTAAGATATCAGTCTGTAATCTTTCAATCTAATCCGCAACCATTGCTTGCTGATAAAAACGAATTGTTGTTCAGCTGGCCAAAATTTGACCTGAATTCAACAACAATAATTTTCAACCAATTACATTTGAAGCTATCCCATTGTAATTCAACAAGCTGGAATTGTATTATTCAGAACTGATAGTGTTCTTTATGATTCTATTTTGCATGCATTATGGGAGTGCTTTTCCATGGGTACAAAAGTACACCATCAAATACAAAAACATAGACTACAAACACAGAGTACAAACATCTACGGGTTACACCAAGATAGTGGCTCAGCTAGCAGTTTCAGATGTCCAGTGCAATGTAAAATATGATCAGTGTAAGATCAGTGTTAAACATGGCTTCAACCAATGGACGTTCATAACCCATCCATTGCATTATATTCATCTTTCATCCATCCACCTCTAGTGTGATCAGACAGAACAAGCTGGGTGTGTGGGCGGTAGAGGATTAAGTAACGCAACCTCATGCTGAGCACCAAGCTAGTATTCCATGCATATCTATACACTGAATATTCATGTGTACAGTAAGCACATTGTGTGTGTGTGTGTGTGTGTGTGTGTGTATGTGTGTGTGTGTGTGTGTGTTTGTGTGAGAGAGAGAGAGAGAGAGTGGAGAGTGTGTGTGTGTGTCTTTCTGTGTGCATTTCTCTTACCATGGTCTCGTACAGCTGACGGCTCATCCAGGTTACTTTGCTCAGACAGTTCTGAGAGAGACTCGTCTGCTGGCCTGGTATTGCGTAGGCTCATAGACAAACGCCTCTTTATGATCTTCATCCGGTCCATCTGCTCGGGAACATGGGCCTCAGGAACCTGAGGGGCTGGAACACAGAACAGAACAGTCAAGAAATAGTGAGAACCCTGTCAACTGCCTACCAGAACACTGTCAACAGCACTGTTCCATAGCATGCTGCCTCTACTCTGCCACTAACACGCACACTCCAGCAATCCAGTTGCGTTTTTACAGCATTACAATACTGGGAATGGTTTGTTGGACTTTGGCCCCTTTTTTCTTTATGATCTTTCGCTTTACAGCTTTACTTTCTGAGTAGGGGTGGTTAATAAGGAAATGGGCCAGTCTTTGCTATTCAAAGACATTATTAGTTTAGTCTTAGTTCAGTCAAAGTCCACTTCAACACACGTGTGTAGAAGGAAGAGTCTACAACCTCTAGATCTAATTCACCTGGATAATGGCATACAGCTGCCTAATAAATGTATAGACGTTGCACCAAACAGGGGCTACTGACACTCTGTTTCAAATTTAGAATGCTTTATGGGGAAATGCTGAGAATATAATCAGTAATCATAATGACAATGCAGTGTAGTGTGGAGTCACAAGCTTCCCTATCATTTTATTAACAAGCTAAGCTGCTAACAAACATTCTGTACCTCTTCAGACATGAAATTCGGGGAGTATTTTTAAATTCCCACAGCTGGCAGCTTGATTCTGAACAAAATTATATTCATGCCAAATTATATTAAACCAGTTATATATGAGGTGGAAAATTAAAGCAAGCTGCGATGAATAACCACAGTTCTAAAGCAGACTTTCTATTACAGAAGGCTATATGCAAGTTGGTTTCTCTGCCACATTTCATGTTCTTTGAGGCCTCCAGGTTGATTTCCAGCAATGATTAAGATGACCAAATCACCAAAAAACACCACATTAGCATTTAAATGATAAACCATATCAAAACTATGTTACCTAATGCTTGTCGTAGATATGATCTGTGATATCACATGCATAGTATTCAAAGCTCATGCCTCATTATTTTTTGGCTTTAGGCCTACAATGGACTCCTGAATGATCAAGAATCAGGAGTTTCCTCTGTGAAGCGGATAATGCATGTGACATACATACTTGCATAGGCTACAACACATAAAGAGAACTAAAGAATCGAAAAATTAATAATCTCTCAAATCACAAATGACATGTGGATAACCATCTGCACTAGAGGATAATTTAAATGATAATGCTAATATGAACATTACTTTGATGTTTTGCATGAAATGTGCACATAACTACATAACTTCTTTTTTATTGTGTTGTACTTTCTAAAATGCCAAGGTATTTATCATGTGCATTACATCATTCATATTGATTGTGGATATATACCACTTGTTAACAGGCAACATTAGGCCCTAGGCCCTGCACTAAACAACATACAGTATATTGGTCAAATAATGCAAACTGGGTTGTAAGGGAAATGGACGTGAGATGGACAATAATATCATCATCTTAAACTTAAATTCACAGAGTAAACCAGACAGAATGAGCAGAAAGAGCTGTTGTAGCTCTGAATATCCGTACAATAAGATAGTGACGGCTGAAAGTTGGCAACTGACCAACGCAAAGCTGAACCCTCAGCATCTTTCTTTCAGCAAGACGCGAGTTCCGTTCACGAGTGTAGCCCTAGGCGCCACACTGGGAGAGGATTCAGTCTGAATTTAAATAATCCATAGCCTAATTCCTGGTCTGCGGTTCCGCTAGAATCAAGGCGTCCCATTTACCATGACCTCTCCACCATTCACAACGACATTTCAAATAACGTTAGGGTTTTCTGTGAATTCCCTGGTTCCATTTAGCGATTAGGATCCCGGTAGCTGCTATATCCTGGATAATGCCATCATCTACAGCACCGTGTGCACCGGAAAGTGGCTCTTAAAGGGATGCTACAACTTGTGCTATTATGGAGGACGGTTGCTGGGAGCAGAACTCAAAACGGGCCGGGCCTGTCCTAGGCTAGCTCCGTGGTTTCCTGCTTTGGACACCCATAAGGATATTACGCTACATGAATACAGGGATGTTAACCGTTTTCGACAGCCTAACCATATAACATTATAGAGCAAACTGGTATCAGTTCAATATTGTGCGTATTGTCCAGTTGTAAGTGTGAGTCTACACGCGCATTATTCGCCGAATTCACACGGGTTGGGACAAACACTATCCCGGTGCAGCTCTGATGAGTTAGCGATCTGGCTAGCAGCCTTGCATCTCGCATTCTCTTTCATTATTACACACTTGGGTGTTTAATCAGTGATCTACCTCGAATTCAAAGAACACAATTCAGGACAGACCGGCTACACGGAACAGCAATGTCAAAAGAGCCCATTCACAGTCGCAGCCATATGCATTGTATATTTAAACAAAGCGCATAGCGGTTAGGCTCAAACCCCAAAGCAGTCTGATATCAACAAACGGGACACGTTAATAACGCACCAAAGTGAAATGCAAGCAGTACATTGATGCTAACCTGCAGTGATCCTGATGTGTGACCGGTATGTTGCGAGAAGTCTGTGCGGTCCGCTGCGCCGGGACGGAACTATCCACTGCACCAACTTTGCGTTTACCCCGAACACAGCATCCTAGATGGCCGCAAAAGACAAAGTGTCAAATCACACTAATAGCATCCAGCGCACCCAGCATGCGGCGTACAACGACAGACTTGTGCCTTATAAACTGAAAACGATTTCGCGTCCGTCTTGGATAGGCTGTTCTATCTTTCTGCAAATCCAGCTGTCCGGTCAAGATGTGTCTGCGCGCGCGCGTGCCACGGTGAAAGACAAAACAGGGATGGGAGGGGTAGTTTTAATAAGAGAATATCTAAGGGATGTAGGGCAAGAGCGTAGGCTACAAGTTACTCATCACATGCACTGTTTTGCACAGAGCTCTTTTAAAACCATTACACTGGCGCTTAAATACAACGATTCAAAAAGAGCAGCGGAGAAGATAAACCTCGAACGGATCGGATTATCCAGATGTGGAAAGTGAGACGGGATTACCATCGGATAACACAGATAATGCAGACATAATACAAAGAGTTGAGAAGATGCGTAAGTGGTGACAGCACAGACTCAACAGGAATAGACTACACAATTGATTTTATGAATTGTTTAATTAAACCCTGAAATCTAGGCCAGTAGTGGATCACAGGCAGGAAACTGTTCTTATTCCTGTAGCAACCATGTCGTTGTGGAATAACCCAAAGAATAAAAATACTGAAAATGAGTAGTGATGTGAAGAAATTACCTCACATACTGTGGTCTACATACTGCTGCTGGAAAGTTTATATTAACCATGTACTGTAGTGCAGCCTAACATCATAAACATGAGAGAGTAGGCAGCTGTAGAACATTACAATCCATGAATAATCGTCAATTGAATGGAAAAAGAAATAGAATATCTATGTAATCAATAGTTAGATGGGTGGATGCCCATCAGACAAATACCAAATAGCATACTGTTGCTGGGTTGGTGGTCATGGTGATCAATGTTTCCTCTGACTGACAATAATAGACCTTTGTTGCCTAACTTCACCATGCATATTGAGGGGAACCAACATTGTTAGAGTCCCTCTCTCCTCCTCCTCACTTCTTGTTTCCAGTAGGAGTCTCAGTTCTAGAGGCCTGAAGACGTTGGTTGCATCTTTGGATCTACTTAATGTACATGACTGATCAATCATCCAGTTCCTCAATATCTATCTGTACCTATAGTTGCTGCTACTGTATCTGGTTCTGTCTGTCACGGTATCATGAGTATTTGTCTATTTATAGGCCTACATTTGTCACAGCTCACATGGAAAAGGAGATGATTGTGCTCTGGGAGTTGAAACCTATCAGAGAACCTCTTTCCCCTGATTTCCTTTAGATGAATATGCAGGATACAAATTGCTTTTTGCATAATGTCGTTATGCACTCATTTGAAGAAGACGCATTCTGCATCGCCGCTGGCCAATATGAGGTCTCCCTTAAGGGCAATGAATGCTCTTTGAGAACTTTAATGATAACTTTTAAACTTGAATTTCCCCTGGGGATCAATAAAGTATCTATCTATCTATCTAAGATAGGGAGGAAACTGACTGCTCCTTAGAAAGGTTTAATTTCCAGTGCAATTTCCATTATATCTCAGTCTCCATATGTTTTATTGCCCCATTTAGATATAATAGGAGTGCAGGTGCTGGATGGCACTTGCCGTAGAATGAAGAGGAGTGAACTGCATCAGCAGAGAGGTTCTGTCAGTGCACAGCTACAGCAGCCCACTGAGCCTAGATGCAATACTGTCGGGGGAAGCCCAGTGACTAATGCTGAGACTTCATAAGTGGGATCCATTTTGCATTCATCCCACTGTAGGATCAGTGTGGTACTCATACTGATTACAGTAAATCTCATCTGTATTTTTTCTTTGGGGGCGGAGGATTATAGTTTTAGGCACATTTAACTGAGATGAACTCACATCATGAGTTTCTTGCCAGCCATCCATCATCCAAATTTCAAACTACGCTCCCTCACCACAGTTAGAACAGGACACCAATATCACCCGAGTGAAATCTTAAAGAGATTGTCAATGTCTACAGTAGTGAAAAATCTGGAATTGCCTGGCAGTTTTAAAAGGGTTTTAAGCATACTTACTTACTTAAGGTTCATCAAGTCACATCACTGAAACCAAGTGTCATGCTCCAAACCAAACCAGACTATTGTTTCTCCACTACTAATCTTTACTCTTGGCATTTAGGAAGGGCTCAGTGAAACGCAAATTGGCCTATGAGAATGCCAGGTAGTGATACATGATTCATCCCTCCAGACAGAAAGTCTCCTCAGCTCCAGACATTAGTGGCAGTGTGCTTCCAGCTGACACTAGCACAGAGGTGCTTGGTGGCTTCTGTGAGGAAGTCAGAGGTGAGTGATGCAACCAGTGATAAACCATCACTCATGTCACGTCTCAGCACCAACTGGTCCTGTTCTGTGAGTTCTCGGAGTGTGTGTGTGTGTGTGTGTGTGGGGGGGGGGGGGGGGCTATTGTTTCGAAACACATTTTACTTTCAAAGGAACTTAAGGGTTCACTGTACATTTAGAACTATTGGGGAAATGTGGTCTCATGAGCTATGTTGTGCTATGTATGTTTTCAGAAGTCTTTTCAGCAGCCCTTTCTGTTCTGGTGAGCCCAGTCACTGGAAGAGGAGTGCACATAAAACATTATTAGAAAATGTTTGATTGAATTTGTGTGAGATTTATTGGATAAACGTTTTACATAAAAGGCCCATTGGCCAAATTGAGTTTGGACCCATTTAGAATTTCCTTAGCACTGTATTAGTAGGACTTCTCTCTCTCCCCTTTAGTGACATCACGATTTGTTTTTGAACATGCATTTCTAAAAATCAACCACATGGGTGCGCTACAGTATCATTTCTTTTGTAAAACAATTCATCGTCATAACCTAGTTCTGAGATGGTTGGAACCTCTTACATATGCTCTGCCTGAGGTGTGGAAAAGCACATTGCAGTGACAGTAATCCGTCATACTGAAGAGAGCATTCGTTTCGACCAATCACTGCCCTGGTGGGTCATCTATGGACCACTGGCCACACCAGATGTTCCCCATAACAACGCAAACAAGCTAGGGCAATTCCAAAGAAAAATGTTTTGCTATGGTTTCCTAGCCTGGCGTAGTTTGGTATCAGTCCATTTGGATTTGACTATGGGGTGTGTTTCAACTGTTACAAAGGGAAATGCCTGTTACAGGGGGAAAATGCAATTGGATAAACCTAACCAATCAGAGCAATGAGGGAGTCTGTAGGGAGAATCCTGTAGGGAGAAAAGCAAACAATCCTTCTTTATTAGCCTTAATTGCCGTTTTCTGTTTATGGTTTATTGTGCTGTCAATATCTTGTACAACAGATGTGGCAGCAAAATCTAAACATAGAGTTCCTCTTGCAATAGACTTTTAGTTGTAAAGAAAATCAACTCCAGCACACTTAGGTGACTTGAATTACTTGGCACTGTAGCTCATCTGTCCATCCTTGTATGAAGCCCGCCCAAACAATTTTACTGGCCCGAGCACCTCTGGTTTGGGCATAAAGACTTCTCAATGGAGTGACTAGACCACATTTCTGAAGCTCAAATTTTGTGGGCGAGGTAACGGTTTCCTGACTGAACGACATGTTTGGACGCAACGTTGTGCAACGATGTGCAACATTCTTTTAAAGAGGCAGTTTGTCACAGTTTGCATTGAATCATTCACTTTGCAGCATTTTATCTGTCTTGAACTCACCCCATTTTATCCGTCTTAAACTCACCCCCTAACGTGTCAGCTGCAGTAGCCAGCAGGTGAACAGTGTGTGCAAAGGGGCCGGGGCCTGATAGATCCCAGTTCCCTAAAGGAGAAAGAAGGTGTTACAAGTTTACATTTAGGCCATTTTAATACCACAATGAGGGGACCCCCCCCCCGCATAAAAACCTTCTAAATGTACATTTTAGAGGGGTGTAATAAAGTCTGTCCTAAATAGCCTACTCCACATTTAAGTGATGCCAACTGAGCACCACAGTCCAGTCAGAAAATACCATCTCAGGCTGAACTGTTTATGAAATGAAAATTACTAAATGAAGAGTGGACCTCAGACTGTGTGTTGGTAAAGAGTGGTTAGCAGTCAAAGTGTGTTTCCAACATGTGTATTATTATCAACAACATAATATAGGTAATACAAATATAATATAATAATAATAATAATAATAATAATAATAACAATAATAATAATGACTATTATTATTATTATTATTATTATTATTATTATTATTATTATTATTATAATATAATACAAATATAATAATAATAATAATAATAATAATAATAATAATAATAATATATTATAATGTGCTTTCAAAGCCATAATCCACCCTGGCAGGCACAATCTGCTCTAACAAAGAGTTTAAACACTGTACACAGCATACGGAGTGATGCAAAGTAACTTTAAAAGGTTTTTAAAAAAATCTTTACCTGACATAAAACTAAAGTTTTTCCAGTACCTGTGAATATGAAAATGTCATTGCCTATACCGTTTCTCAGAGGAACCATGTGTTTGTCTTACTCCTTCCAACGACGTCTCAAACCCATCTACCTTGAGTGATGCGGGTCATCTCTGGACCCCAGCTGGGATGGCTGTTCTGTCCATTTCTTCAGGCGAAGTGATAATGATAAATGCTCCAGAGCCGGATGAGGTGATGCTCACCAGTCTCCCTGCAGCCCTGATTCATGCTGAGATCAGCAGGTTCCTTATCAGCTGCCCTGAGAGAGAGGTGGCGAACGGTTCCTCTGTGCCGTGGTGCCCTTCCTGCTGTTCCTGCTCAGACATGCTCAGCGTCATCCCCCACCTACAGCAGTCCTGATTACAGGCTCCCCTCTGTGGGCGTGGGCCTACGCCAGAGATGCCTGCAGCTCCACTCTCATGACGCTTCCTGTGCCAGAGGATGAGGATATATACGCAGGCCTGCTTATATGCATTTTTGTGTCTGTGTGTGTGTGTGTGGGGTGGGGGGGGGGGGGGGGGGGGGGGGGTTCTTTTCTGTGTGAATATCTTGCTGAAGTAATAGTACATCCCACAGAGCTACTATGCAACATAAGAATGACTGCTTCTTCACACAGAGCACAAGTCTTCACAAGTCAGACCAGAGGTGTGTCAGTGGGCTCACTCTCGAAACACTTCAATTCAGTATGTCATCACTCATCACAGACAAGGAACTCTACAGTGCGTGCAGTGGATGGAGGGGCAAAGGTAACACCTTTCGTGCAGTTTGTTCTATTCTCCAGAGAGGTACAAATGATTGCTTTGCAAATATGCATTTTGTTCCTCAGTGTGCTTAACTCCATCCTCATCCTGTAACATGTCTGTATGATGTCTGCTCTGTTTTACAAGTAAGAAAAATAAGCAGTCAATGTCGTGGCCGAGGATTTTTGCTTTGGATGTTTGTTTCGACCAATCACAATATGGTTTCCTAGCCTGGCATAGTTTGGTATCAGTCCATTTGGATTTGACTATGGGGTGTGTTTCAACTGTTACAGGGGGAAATGCCTGTTACAGGGGGAGAATGCAATTGGTAACACCTTTCGTGGCAAAGGTAACACCTTTCGTCCAGTTTGTTCTCCAGAGAGGTACAAATGATTGCTTTGCAAATATGCATTTTGTTCCTCAGTGTGCTTAACTCCATCCTCATCCTGTAACATGTCTGAGAGCGTCGAAACAAACATCCAGAGCAAAAATCCTCGGCCACGACATTGACTGCTTATTTTTCTAACTTGTAAAACAGAGCAGACATCATAGCCTACACTCAAAAAAATGAAAACTGGGTATTGTTTGTTAGAAATAAATGAAACATGATGAAATAACTAAAACTGATTAATTAGAGAGATGTAGATAGTTGTTTTAATTAAATCCAAATTAGATATCAGGAAATTTGGAGGAGTTTAATTCATTTCTGTTGAATAAACACGTAACAAGTGATTTGATGCAATTAAATCTCTCGCGCATGCTCACTTCACATCATCGCGTGACATCAAGGCGGAAGTTTTTGGTCACGCTCATGTCATGCTGTGTAGAGACGTTGGTGAACTGAACTGGAAGTGCGTTGGAAGCGACAAAACGAAGCTAACTGGTGAGTAACCTACATCTTTTATCATCTGCGAGTAGCATTTACAGTTGGTGCTAAGTAGATCGTAATTCTGTTCGAAACTGTCAAAACTTTGACCTAAGTGAGTATTTGAATGATATTCCAAGTATTTCGTGTGATTTGTTAGTATCAGCTAGTCACATGTCTAGATGGCTAACCGTGTTCACGCTGCTAATGTAGTCAAATCCATGCAGCCTTACAGAAACGGTAGTTGTAAGTTAAATTAAAAAAAATTGTCGGTGATATTACACGTCAAGTTAGGTTAGGCATGACTGCCGTTCTTTTAGACTAGTTGCTACGATTGTGATAACGCTGGCGTTTTGCATTAATGAATAGCTAATTCAGAAATGAATGCAAAACGTGTTGCAGCAGGTGGATGCCCTGCTATGTTGGTAGCTACAGTGTTCAAACACGTTGGGCATCAGGCTCTGTTTATTGTGACTGAGGAGATGTGAACACAGCAGCAGTTAAATGTATTTTTGGTGTCGTTTGTGACGTTCAAGTGTTGTTTATTCTATACTTTATATTTTATATTTGACCCAATGAACTCATCTTTTTTTAATTTTGTTTTGAATTTCCCCTAGGCATCAATAAAGTATCTCTATCTATCTGTCTATCTATCTGGCGTATTTATCCTAATTAATATATGGTAATGACGCAAAAGTTGCTTTTGAAATCATTATTAATGTGCCCCACCCCTTTCAGATTTTACCAGTGTTGCCTTGCCTGGCATTCAGGCCATGCCTCATGTGGTAAGTTGGATTCAGCAATGTTGTTGTTCATGAATATGATTGATATGTTAAAGATTAAAGTTTTTAGAGATTGTTTTGACAAAACTGTTTTGGTAGAAAAGTATTCAAAGCTTTTGGCTTAGCCTGAAGCACAGGGTGTGTGGAATAAACTGTGTTTATAACCTGTTGTCCTTTTCCTAGATCTTTCTTTAGGTGGTGTTCTATGCTGTGCTTCACAGTCTAGCAGGTACAAGTTGTTACAACACTGTAAATTATGCCATGGTCATTATGGTAGGAATCCCTGTTACCTGTGCACTTATGCCAGTTGTCCATGTAGTTTCAGGACATGGAATAGCTTGAAAAACCATGTTTACCGAGCTCATTCATTACCCTCACAGACAGGAACAAAATTATTGACCTACAGTTGTCAGTTTTGTGATTTTGCTGAGCTTTCCTCAGAGGAAAAATTATTTCATACATATCAGAGGCATGTACCAAGACAAGTTATGCCACCAAATGTTATAACATTGGAGATGAAGGTTTTGGGTTTTAAGTGGTATTAACTTAGTGTTGATTTTGCCTTTCCATACTGTAGGTAACTAACTTGAGTAGGAGGTGACCACCAAAAAAATCCTGATGTTTGATATTTGATAACTTAGTTATTTACTGTGATTGCATTTGCCTTCTCTTTTTGATAATTAGGGCAATAACTGAACCGAACTGGAATTGAGAATAATTCAAGATGGCAAACTTGCGCACAAAGCAACGAAGTGTTGGGTGTTCTGAAGTGAGTATAAATTCTTTGAAGAACAAACGGCAAGGTCCGCATCATGCTGCTTCAAGCATTAAAAAAAAATACAGAAAAGCTGAAGTTAACTATTGTCCTCAACACCCAAGAGGAGAAACAGTTTACAGGAAATGTTTTGGAATTTAAATACTTAGCTTGGTTCTTTTTGTTTCCTTTGCACTTTTACAGATCAATAATGAGTTTGCTCGAGTCACAACAGTCCCACTGGAATTAAAGTTTCTAAACATGATTCTAGATAAGTACTCAGACAGCTTGATGAAGATGTTCCACAGCAAAGGTGGAGTCCCTGGCCGAACCATTCGAACCATCATGCAACCCATTTCAGAGGTTGTTCAGTCAGTTGCATCAAATTGAATTTTCTTTTTAGTTATTATTCTGTGCATAGATTGTGTTGTGACGTCATGCTAATGTAAACATGTATTTATTTCTTTTGTTTTCTGTTTGTCTGTGCTTCCAACAGAACATCATTGACGTCTGAAGGGAGTGTATCCTCAAAGTGCTTTGCGTCTACTTGAATGAGGACCCATTGCACCTTGTCAAGAAATACACTGTGAGCACACGTACGTATACGGCTTTTAAATTGGTCACACACACACTTTACTTTCTCTAACACATACTCTTTACACACTTATACTTGGCCTCATGCCATCTTTTGCACATGCTGGTCAATAGTCTGACATTTGTTACACATTAACCACAGTTGCAACAACAACACACACACTTGCCTTAGCTTATACCCAACACTTCAATGTTTCCTTTAACCTTATGTCCATTGTTTTTAAAGAAAAATTGACCTGAACTGACCGTGATGAAAGTTAATGTAAATAAAAGACTGAAACATCAGCATGTATACTTATCAGATATGGTTGAAATATTATTTGGCCAATATTTAGACTGGTGGTGCAAATTAGACTGTTGGGCCGCACAGTCTAGGCAATAATTGGGTAGCATTGTAGTAGTTTTATAAATAAGTAATTGTTTTTATTGGTCTTGCATAGGACTGTGATAGGTTGGCAGCCAAAAAGGATATGGAGCAGACAGTAATGGGGATCTACAATGTTTGCCATGAAGGACATGAACTAGACGATGAGCCAGAGGACATCAGGGTCATCATTGAAGGTGTTGAAACCATCTGCTCTGTGATGAGTGTGGCTGTGGCAACGGCTATGTTGTTTGGATTAATGTACACATTGAACCTTTCATACCTTCGTGAACTCAAAAATTCATTTGAGGTTATACAGAAAGTGTTCTTCAACTTGGATGGACAGAGGCTTTTGCCAAAGGTACAAGCCCTTAAAAACAAGATGCTTGAGTAAGTTACCAGTAATCTGTGAACCATGTCATTCAGCGTTCATCTTTATTCATCATATTTTTTCCCCAACAAGCTATTATGTGATGTCAAACAAAAACTGGTATAACAAAAATTGTAAAAGTAGAGCTGAAACGTTTTATTTCCTATGTGGACTGTCTTCAACGGTGGCCTACACATTCTTTGAGTCCATTGATTTGACGCTTTGCAGTGGAACTGTAAGGCTGTTGTGACAAAATGTAAAGTCTTGATAATTTATCTGCCCTGCCATTAAGTCTTATTTCTATTTTTACCTTTTTGTGAGGATTGTATGGATTTTGACAGTAAAAGAAATGCAGCAGAACTAAATGCAGTAGTGTTTGAGGCGTCAACAACACTTTAATTATTAATACAGTTATTAGTAAGTTTAAGTTTGCTGCTAAAATGAAAATGATAACTGATTTCTGGTCTGTGACTATAAAATAAACACCTTTTTTTGAGAATTCAGTTGTAACTGTTCACTTATGTGTGAGTGAGGAAAATTTGATTTAAAGTAAATAAAGTTGTCCAGTTAACATAAATGGTATTAGTTTGTGCAACATAACAGATTAAGTCTAAATTACATGCTTAAAATCAATTGATTCAACAAGACTCATTAGTTTTGAAATAAACTACTCATAATACTTTGAATGAAAGTAATGTTTTTCATTGGTTGAGCTTGACTTCTGCTCTTTGGTCCTATTTACCTGTATTAGGTTCAAATTACATAATTCAAATCTGTGGAAATAGGTGTCATAGTTAAATTAAGTAACCCCAACAAATCATTTTTTTGAGTGTACAGACATGTTAATAAGGTCAAAAACTTGATTTACACTGGAGGTGGTCTCTAATATAGCAATCAACCTTTGGCACCTTTCACTGAGAGAGGCTCTGAAGTGTTGCTGTCAAGCACAGAGGAGCATGATGATTCACCTGCATCTCATATAGCAATACCAAACACTAGCTGTGCCTGATATCAACGGCATAGCTTTGTCCTATTGTGATTTGAAGCATGTACCCCACGGCACTAAGACCAAAGTGTCAGAAGCATAATTGTATGCACCTCCCATACTCCTCCAGCGCACATCCCACTTTCAATGGTTCATCATCAGTGGCGTATAGTAGGTGCAGCAAGTGCAGTCGCACCAGGGCCCGTGACCTCCAGGGGCCCGTCGCTACCCCCGCAATGCATTTGCTGGAAAATTCTATACAGGTCCTTTCTGACTACCGGCGTGCCTTTGACCAGGCCAAGGCTACAGCGCAGACGCTCGCAAATAAATGGGGGGTTCAGAGTACATTTGAAAATGTTAAAGCACGGAGAGTGAAGCGTCACTTTGACGAACTATCGGAAGATGAGCGCTTAACCGATGCAGAGAGATACTTCAAAGTGCAGGTATTTAATGCAACTCTGGACATCATAATCAGTCAGCTCTCCCAAAGATTTGCAAGTATGCGGGAAACTTGTCATGTGTTTGAGTCTTTACGTCCTATGACCCTTCAACTCGCAGGTGATGAACTGCTTGAAAAGGCAAGACGTTTGTCAGACCATTATAGCAGGGACATTGCACCGACATTCCCAACACAACTCCTCTCATTCAGGTCTTGCTTTAAAACAGAGATTTCACAGAAGTCATATTTTCCAACTTGCCAAAATGCTGGTGGTAGATTATGACAGTGTAACATCCACATTCGGGGAAGTGTGTAGGCCTACTACTGTTTCTGATATTGGCTGTGACTGTGGCAACAGCTGAGCGATCTTTTCCCAAACTCAAACTTATTAAGACCTACCTAAGGAGCAGCATGGGGCAGGAGAGGCTCAGTGGGTTAGCTATCCTGTCCATTGAAAATACGAGAGCCAGAGCATTAAATATTGGGAACATCGTTAACGATTTTGCACAACGAAAGGCTCGTAAGATGGCCTTCTTCTAATGGCCTAGTTCACGCATATTGGGGATTCTATGCATATTAATGATTTTATTTGGTTTCTGCACGGTTAAATAAGTTAGGCTACATTAAGTTTTGTTTCTGCGCAGTGTGAGTTTATAAGCAAGCAATCTACGCTTGCAGTTTCAGCAGAGGGTTGAAGAGGCGCATTGAGCGCATTGAGTGTTCCCATAATTCCATGCGAGTTGATGTTAATGCAGTAATATTAGATTACCCTGGCCTGCAGGCTGTTAAAATTATTTTTAATGTTTTCACATGTAGGGGAGAGTGGGGTGATTGGTGCCAGTGGGGAAGTTGTGCCACCCCCTATTTCTAGGAAACTATAGAAGAAATTGGTCATGTGACCACACATTTTTGAAGACTCAGCCATTTCAATCATCCTGCAGAGAAGAGAGCCTCATTGCATGAGAGGTAAGCACATTTAAGTTAAAAGAACTGTTTTTTGCCTTTCAAAGTAAAATTTCTATGATCATGTTTTTTTGATTGTTGTGTCAAAACAGTTATAGACAAGTTTAAAACATTTCACACATGTTTTAGTGCTTTGGTAAGCTACATTATGAGTCTATACAGGTAGCATGATGTTAGCTCAAATCTGATGGATGATGCATTTTTTCCAAAATGGTGGGGTTGGGGTGATTTGTGCCAAAGGCCCTGGGTTAAGTTGTGCCAGTGGCACCTCCACTTATACTCACCCCCACTTATAAATAATGTTTTAAACATATTATTTTATTGTAATTGTGCATTTTATTCTTACATTTTATCACTAAAACTATGTGACATTCTTTATTTTAGACCAAAAATAGAAATATACCATCATGCCACAGAGTTATATGAGGAAGACAGGCAGGGCATACTGTATGG
Source organism: Alosa pseudoharengus (assembly GCF_046254945.1). Taxonomy (NCBI): domain Eukaryota; kingdom Metazoa; phylum Chordata; class Actinopteri; order Clupeiformes; family Clupeidae; genus Alosa; species Alosa pseudoharengus. Next base: position 35,421,336 of record NW_027468774.1, read on the forward strand.
AGAAGGAGCTGGAAGAACATATAAAGGCACTAGCAGTAATGTTTCACGGTCTAAGTCCATGAAATGCTGTGAACTTCACACACACACACACTGACCAGGAAGCCTGGGAAGGAGAGGGGGAACATCATCTAGGTAGTAGCAGTGGCAGAGTTGACATCTACACAACCACATCCAACCACCTAAATCTGCTGTAAACTTCTCTGATCAACAAAACTTTAATCTCATTTCAGGTATGACTTCCCTCCACACAAGATCTACAACATGGATTAAACTGGTGTGACAATGGAAAATGACCTTTGATGTGCTTGTGTGGCGCAATAGGCTTGTAGAAAATTGCCCTTTGATGTTGTAAAATAACTTTAAATAAACCTTAAATGAGTAATTTTGTATTGAATTTGTCTAGCTTTTATAAAGCATTACAGTGTCTGAGATCAAAATATATTGTTTTACTTCAATAATCGTTGGCACAATTTACCCCAATGCATTCTCTTCAAAGGCACAACTTACCCCGCACCGGGGGCAAGTTGTGCCACAAGACCACTTTTTTTCAGAAAGCTATATCTCTTAAATACTGTATTTCAGATTGAAAGTGATTGTTCCCAGAGATGCACCACATCCTGAAATATATGTTCATATTGTAGTTGGAAGCATTACTATCATGGCCTCCCTTTAAAGTAAAAACTGGCACAACTCACCCCACTCTCCCCTAATGGATCCTATGTAGTCGTGTGTTACTACTATGTAGTCGTGTGTTACTACTACTAAACTACTTCGGTGCCTCAGGCCCTTTGCATTAAACAATTGAAGTCACCCTTAATGTGTATTGCATGTATCAGAGTTAATTCATCCTGGGCCAAAGAATGTCGGTATGGAGCCCGCGTAGCGCTCCCGCACCTGGGCCCACCATTGGATTGTTACGCCACTGTTCATCATCACCATTAATCTATAATTGCGCACAGAGGCTATTTATCAGACCAGTACAATCATTTTAGCTTCTTTCTGCATGATTTCATAAAACTTTCTTTAGCACTTAAAACGTTTTTGAGAATCTGCTCTTTGTACTTGGTGCTCCATCTTCCCTGCCTTGTTTGGATAACCAACCAGGTTCTCCATGGGCTGTGTTGGTAATAGCATTAATATTTTTGATAATTCCCTAAACACTGCTTTCTTATGGCTTCATGTCTTTCAAATTCAACCTGCTATTATGGAGGAACCACTGCATCACATTGGCATGTGTGCAGGCATTCCAGTATGTGTGTGTGTTTCCATTCACATTTGCAAGAATGTGATCAGGAATAGTTAGCCTGACATAGCCATACTCAATTCTAGTCAGAATATGAGTCTGACACTGCTCCATTGAGATGTAATTATGGGCAGGGATGGGCACAAATACATCAAAATGTATTTCCAAATAAAATACCAAATACCCGCCTCAAAAATGTATCAAAATAAACTACAAAATACAGCAGCCAAAAAATGTATCAAAATAAAATACTGTATTTTTGTATTTTCAAAATACTACAAAATACTTATTTCTAAAAGCCTTTTTCGTCTATCCCTTCACTTGTACACTACCTGGAAAAACATCTGGAAGCAAGAAACTCCTATCATAATCAGTCCACAGATTAGATATGCTGACCCCTCATGTTAGACATCCCAATATAAACCTCTGCCCTGAGAAATGTTTGGTAAACTCAAAGAACCCTTCCTTAAGTATACTTATTTACTCTATTGGTGTATTAGATTGCCCACTATGAATTCAGTGACAATAACTCAAAGACAAACAATCCAAATTGATTATTTATTTAGAAATTTAAATTAGGTAGCATTTTAACCTTTTAAGTTATTTAACACCATCACTACCACACTTGTGAGTTTCATCACAGTTGAATAATTTTGTATACATCTGAAACTGGTGTGTGCACACAACCTCTATCAATGTAAATACATAAAAAATCAGGTTGTCACATTAATACCATCCAATCAGTTAAGCCAATTAGAAGCCAATAATTATGACATTATCAATCATTTCTTATGTAAAATGTGCAAGAGATTGGAAATGTCCTTGTTTGAGGTAGGAAATTATCTTGTCAAGTCACCATAGCACTGAAATATTTTACAGGTCAGAGCACATAGACAAACTTAAAGTCTAGAAAAAACTGTAAAACAGAAAAAAGAAAGGAAAATAGCAAACTCAAGTGTTCTAAGCTTGTGAACTCAAGCAGAGACTTTCTAATGAGGAGACACAGCACTCAAAAAATCCTCCATAGAAATGCATGGGGTTGGTTTGTAACGCCAATATGGCAGTTGTCTACACATATCCCGCCCCTTCCACGGCACAATGTTGACATGTGTGTGATGTGAATACATTGAGCCAATCATATGGTGTGTTGTGAAGACATCGTGCCAATCATGTGTTGTGATCTCGTTGCTGGAGCAAGGTTGGTGTCGTGAAGCCTTGCGCACAAGGCATTTTCATCATCTCAATAAAATACAAATTACAAAATAGTATTTTGTATTTGAAATACGTATTTTAAATACATGTATTAGAAATACTGCCCATCCCTATGGGGCGTGTTTCAACCGATACAGGGGGGGAATGCCTCTGCATTCAATTGGATAGACCAATCAGAGCAAGGTTTTGTTTTCTGGTCTTTTGTAAAAGTTATTGTGCCGTCAATATCTCCTACAACACTCATTAACGACATCTAAGAGATATGTAGTAGGGTAAACTATTAGGAAAAAACTGAAAAAACCTCCCCCGGCTCAAAAAAATTCTCCTAGGCCCTCCCCCCTACCTGAATCAAATAAAACTGGTCGAAAAATGACGTTTACAAGGCCAGCAAATGTCATAAGCACACATACACACACACGGGTACACACGCAGCGCTGATCATGGGCGTTGGAGGCATTCTGAAAGTGGGTGGGACATTTCAGCGGGGGGTATGGGGGGTCCCCCCCCCCCCCCCCTCAGATTTTTTCTGGTACATTTTAACAGGTTATTTAGATACTTCTATATAACAAAATAAAGCTATTAATTCAATGACTAATTTCGGAACCAGCTTTATTAACCTCATGGTATAGTTAACCATGCAGTTGCAATATCTGTTAAATTAAGTTATTTTATGCTTTGAATGCCATGATTGGCTATCGGGAGCTTCGGGAGGATTCCCGGTGGGCCGTTAACTTTTTGTGCCAGTCTGAATGTCGTGATATATTGTTTCTGAAGTTCATTTGCTGCGCCCTCGCGGCACTTCAGCAGCCTACATGTAGAACAGTCGCAGCCCCTTACTCGCAGTTTCCCCAAATATTAACAAAGTAGCACTCACAAAAACTGTTCGGAAGTCGCAACTATATGAAGAGTTCAGATGCAAAACCTAGTCTATATTCGCAACAATTAAAGGGAGTTTATGAGCGGTCCCTCCTCCAGTGGTACGGTCCTAACGAACGCCAGGTTGACACACAGTTACAGTAATTGAGAGTTAAAAAAAATCGTTATTCTTCCATCGTCCAGTCCAGCAGCTGTCAACATAGAACGGAATCTGTACATGCCATTTATATCCCTCTAATACTGCTGTGACTTAGTCCTTGACCTCTTGACCTTTTAAACTGTTTTCTCACATATTTTTATCCTGCTCCCATATATGGCCACATTCATGAGAATAATAACATATGGCGCTCTCAATTTCATAGCAAAGCAAGTTAGTTCAGGATGCCAGCCAAGTGATGCAGAGGCTGCTCACCTAAACAACTACGAGGTGATTCTTCAATGGGCAGTCTCTGGCTTACTGTTTAAAACATGCCTTGTTCAAAAGGAGGTGTTGCATTGTATTGTTACATATGTTGAAGTGTAACTTGCATAAGAAGGTCATAGTCATCTGATGCACAATCACACTTGCATTTTATTGTGGAAATGTTGTTCTAAATTTCAAATAGAATGTGTGGTGTTGTCTAAAGATAACGTAAGTTATAGATTAATTTTTCATTGCAACTGCAATACATTTCTGGTGTGTCGACTTTGTCCACCTCTTTACCCACTCTTCTTTCGCAATATGTTCTAGCTAAGCTAAAGAAAATAGATCTCCCCACATCCAACCCCTCTTAGACCTCAGCCATCACTGTAAGGCCATCCCTCATTGCAGTGTCAGTAGAAGAGGACATCAAACCCCTACTTCAACGCCACTTGACCATCATGCCCTCTGGGTGACAGTATAGGTCCCTGTGGTGCAGAGCTTGCTCTAAATCCTGGAGCCAAACCTACAGCCGGAACTAAAAATGTTAAACTGCTAATGGGATTATAAGAAGATAGCCTAATGGTATAACAGCAAATTGGTCATTTTTAACAACTCATTTTGGAGTAGATTTGGTATAACCTCCAAGCATGCGAGGGAAATATAACACATACCATTCCCACAAACTGGACATATTATGTATGTAATTCTGTGGTCAGGCACAGATAATTCCATGGAAAAATAAGAAATGTTTTAACAGCAAAATATTGGCAACTATATTGGCAAAAGATTCCCATACTGGGAAGCTTTGATCAGTGCCAACTGTGTTGTTGATGTGCTGTTGATGATGTTAAGTTTCTCCATTACTGTTTGGAAGCTATTTAGCCAGTTTTAGACAACACCTTACTGGCCCTTTAACAATAATATATAAATAGAACATGTTACCACTGTCCTTAAGACAAATGTTATGCATACTTCCCTTATATCACAACTCAATAAACATTGAAAAAAAATGGATCACATGACACCAACGCTATAATTTCCATAATGACTTTCAGATGTAAAACGACCTTATAGGTTGTGAATTAAACTGCTTGTATTCAATGGGCCTAGTGTGAAAATAGTGTAAATACATTCAGTGCACTGTTTTATGTTAAATGTACATGATGGGAAGTGTACTGTATCTCATCTATCAGACCAGACGCAAATTCAGTCATGAATAATGAAATAATCTCTTAGTCTCCTAGTCATTCATTGTGGTGTAATATTTTCACTGAAGTTGGTATTTATGGCAGAAATAAATGGGTCATTTTGCTGTCAATATTGTGGAGACAAACAATGACCTCGACTTACTATTATTGTTGATGCTCAGCTCCAATACCTTTTGTGTGTCAGGTCAGAATATTTTTTCCATAGTCTTTTTGTGGCCTTCTTTGACATCTATAAAGAAGGTGCATTTCTGGCTATCCATAGTTTGACCTTGTGTCAGGCCCTCATTATTATACAAATGGAACACTGTAGCTACCTGTTCTGTCCTTCTCTGAATGTGCCTGATATATGTGAGTTTGTAATCCTCTCTCTTACCATTGGGTTTGACCAGGAGTAGGGTCAGATTTGTGGACCTTTGTTGGCATTTAATGTAAACCATTTAAGTCTTCTCGATGTGATGACTAATGCACATCTTTTGCAAATGATTAGGGATCAAACATGTTTTTTTATACAAAAGCAATACTTTCAATCCCTTTTTTCTTAGCAATTTATTGTGTTGTTGAAAATAGGATAGTGTATTATCTGTTCATTTACAACTTTCTATCGATAACCTGCTTGTTATCTTTAATTGAATGTCTGTATCACATCTCTATGATGTAGTAATTCTAAATAAGGAATGCAGCCATTTGTACAACTAAACCAGCTTACTTTTTAATAACAATTGTTGACTCCCTCCATGCCCAGCAATTTATGAATGTATCAAGTTCACTGGTATGCTCTTTGGGGACAAGCTAAACATTTAACAGTCTAAACAGTATATCCTGTCCTTTCAGATTTGGATCAGTCTTTATTTGGATCATGTCTGGTTTTAGCCAGTAACGTTTTAAGGATATCATACCATTTTCTCTTTTTAAAAAAGCATTTAGAAGACGAAATCGTGCATGTTATATGCATCTCATATGGTGCACATATTATGTGCAGACCACATGCATTAAGCCAAATGCTTTGGGAAGAATCCTCCCACCTCTGTTATTGAAAGAGTGTTCACGCAACTGAATGTGCAATTATATTCACTAGTGGTCATATTTTCACGTGCACTGTATAATGAGATCTTCCTTTGGTAGCTTGTTAATTGGCCATGCATATTATAGGATATATCCCTGTGGCCCCTCCATTTCTTTCGACCGACGTTTGGTCAGGTGGATTGATGTATAGGAGTTGTTTCCTTAATTATTTTTGCGCATGTAGCATTGATGGAACTGCTGTAATTAGTTAAAGAATAGGCTCCGACGATATCCTCACGCATTGATTCGCCATCAAACGAGAGGGGGGGGGGGGGCGCATCTTAATTGCCCAAGACGTATTGATCAGTCCTCGTCAACGCAGGCATGCATAGTACTCACCAATTCAATGTTTCACGCATGACGATACAAAGGTCAAGTTTTCCCCACTGTCACGTTATAACTTTCCCATATTCAGTCTTAAAAGTACAAACGTTATAATGGAATAAGCATTTCTTAAAATCATTTCTCATCAATCAAGACATTCTGTATGCTTGGATAGAGGCATATCATCAGCTGTTGTATGAACAACTCAACATCATTTGTGTACAAAAATAATAATCGACCCGTTTTGTTTGCATGGGACTTTTGTATTTTACCAATGAAAACTCAAGTTATCTGACAGAATGACAATGGAATAAACACCTGTAGCCTAGCCTATTCTTGTGGCAGCTCTCCAAACAGAATAATTGTATTATTTTTATTCTATTATGCTATCTGTCTGCTAACTGTAGCCTACTTAACTGCACTAACGCATTAAGTAGGCTATAGCTTTATTGGCCATTAGGCTATTGTAAATTAGGTCAATTGTCTTACTCAGAGGCTGTCTCAAAGATCATTTCCAGATACGCAAAATGCTAAAAATGTATCATATTTCGTGTGCTATTTCATAAATAATGCGCATGATTAACAATTATTAAATTCTCTTTATTGGAATAACTCTTTGTTACTTCTTTACACTCTATTCACACGTTCAAGCATTCAGTACTCAATACTACTTCATTCCTGTTCCGTTACATCATCTTCTATTGCGAGCCTTTTCCCGGGATGTTGTCTCTTCTCCTCAAGGCGAGGTTTGGACACGTTATCCAGCAGCTCCAACAGTAGGCTGGCTTTACTGCAAGTAGCAGGATCCTGAACGTCGCAAGGACCCCCGCTCACGCTTACATCCTGGATCGTGTCATCCAAATACTTTTTCCCAGAATATTGGCGATTCTCCAGACCTAAGAGGTCACCAGTGTCCAGGTCACTCTCGTCTATCTCGCGCCTACCAGGATGCTGCCGCTTGCTGAACGTCATAAGGTAGCGTTTCCCCGGGTGCTGCCGTTTGGAAAGTTCATTTAAGAGTGCGCTCTGGGCAGCCGGGTTTTCAGCAAACTGATCCAGGATGAGGCGCTTCCCTGGGTGCTGCCTTCTCTGGAGCTCTAGCGACTCGTCCAAGGCATCCTCTCGCTTTCCTGGATGCTGTCTTTTCTGCACGTCTGTGTAGTCTTCATAGTCGTCGTCTTCGCGCTTTCCTGGATGTTGGCGTTTTCCTGGATGTTGTCGCTTCTCTAGCCAGTTGAGTTGGGGTGACAACATATCTGAGATGCAAAATACAGGGAAACAAAAGTGTGTCAAAACTTTTGTTATGAACCACAACACCGAGGTTTTCTATGAGCAATAAAGAGCAATAATTCATTTTAAATATTTGTATGTCATGTTGTCATTGTTCAATTTAGTGTCACCTCAAATAATTTCAATAACTTGTTGGAGTAGATAAGCGAAAATGTGTTGCTTACCATTTTCACTGTCATCTTCCTCAATTTTTCTGACAATGGAGCGGATAAGTAGACTTTCGGCGCGCTGAAGGATGTCCCTAAGCGTTGGGCGCTCCTCCAGGTCCGCTTCGCTTGGGATACTTTGTGCTTGGCTCACTGTGAAGTCACACACCGCCACCGCTGCCAACAACAAGAGGTATGCCGACTTCATGGCCACCAGAAACCTTTTCTTTTCTTCTGTGATTGTAGACTATCGGAAGGAGAAATGGAATTGTCCTGAAAAGAAGGGAAAAGACAGAGAGAGAAAGAAAGAAAGACATGTAAATATTTGTAAAGCAAGTGTCATGTTTCCACCCACATTTTTGTATTTGGAAGTAAGCTATGCATTAGGCTACATTATCTTTACGATGAATGTTGTATTTTGAATGTCTTACCTTCAAAGAGTCGTGAAGTGGACTGTAGTACAACAGGATCTTTCTTTCTCGTCGATGAAGTTTCTTCTTTGCAACCAAGGCAGAGCCGCTTGAGAGGGTAGTTAGTTATATGCTGCTCTGGTGGGTCCTCCTATATATACTGGCCTCACGCCCCCGTCATGATCTTTGCACTGGCGTGAGTGAATGGATCTCTTCGCATCTTTGATGTCACAACTTCATCATAAGGCGGCTGGACTGTGTAGTACTTCTTTAAACCTGTTGAAGGCGCTCTCTCTTTTTATCCTGCTGTAAAACTTTCATGCACATTTTCTTTAACAACCGACGCTACAGAGCAATTTCAAAGTTGGGGTACAATATCATTACAATGGTGTGTACATTTCTTGCATTTCATTAGCTATTGAAAATGATGAAAATGAACAGGGTATGAATAATGGAGATGCAGTTTTATCATACTTAATGCACTTTACACTATAGGCCTACTAAGTTGGAGTAGGCTAAGCTTTATTTTATCAGAATGCTAGTATGTCTTTTTGTTGTGTTACAGTTACAGACGCTACCCTATAGATATTGAATGATCTCTATGTGCCTGCCTTTGTCTGCCTAGAAGAAGTTTATTTAAATGCTCGTTTTGGTCCTTCTGTCCTAAGTACTGGAAACAGCCTTTGGGAATTCCACGCCTCATGACAGATGGCCATTTGCGCAAGACCCAATTCATCCCTTTCAAATTTGCGTATTCATGACAGCTTCATAATAACATTCCTCTGGGTAAGCAGACACAGGTTACTGGGGAAAGCCAATATCATTGTTTTCATTTCCCTCAAAAGCTTTGAGACCATTAAGCATAATCACCGTACTAAAATCTCGACGAACTCCAGCTCAGGCGATTAAGTGACTCGTGAGTGACAGCAATGCGCAGAGCGTGTAATAGAATCAATTGGATCTCTAAATGTGCTGTCACGTCCAATCCTTCAACCTGTCAATACACGTCACCTTTCACAGTATAAAAATACTTCTATGCTTAAGATATGTTCAAGAACGCCACGACAGGAGCCATGAATGACCTTACACTAGAACCATATCTGAGCGTGGGTGTATAGAGTCAGCTTTTTGAATTTCCATGAGAATTCAGCCCATATATAATAGGCCAGGTAACTGAACTTTGCGTCATAGTAGGCTATACAGGCTTTGTAATTGTGGATTGGATTATTACTGTGGTAACTCAGTACTCCCTCCACATTTTTTGCCACCCCTAAAAAGTATGTATGAAAGAGGTGTAAAAAAATAATCTTTTTTATACGTTTTGTCTTCAAATGCCACAATGAAAAGAATGAGGGAAATCCAATTTTGAAGGTAAGCAGATTTAAGAAAAAGATCTTCACAAATAATTACATATTACATATTTTTAACAAAAATACATGTGGCACAATTATTGACAGCCCTAGAAAGTATTGTAATGATTGATGCAACACACAGATGTCCAATCAAAGGTTTATTCACGGAAGCGGGAAACACACACATACCAAGACACCATTACACAGGAAACACAAGGGAAGTCGACATGGTAAACGCAATTACACTCACTAAAACCGACATTACACAATCCAGCATTCACACACATTGCATTCTGGGAGGCTAGCGCTCAGTCCGGAAGATACAGACGTTACACAGTCCCCTCGCGAGCCATTGCCGTCCTCGGCAATGTCTCCTCGGCTAAGCCATTGCCATAACGTCGGTGTGGGCATTCACTCACTTAGTCCATCAGTCCGTGGTACCGCCAACAACACGTGGGGTGCACACCGCAGGAGCTCACTCGCCAACTCGGGGAACCACAACTGCTAGCGGTCCAGTCGCCGCTCGTCCCCAGCTCCCTTTCAGTGACCACCCTCAGGTCACACTTACCGCGGTGTGCCACCGCAGCACTCCTCCAGCTCCAGGCGGGGCCCTAGGTGGCCTACACTACCGTAGACTGTGGCACCAAGCACCGGAACTCACGGGTCAACTGTCGCTGCACCTCCGTCGCTCCACTCCACAGTCGCACCGACCAGGACAGGCAGGCACCAGCTCCGCTGCAGCCGGACACGCTGAGCTCTCAGGCCGTCAGCTACCGGTTTCGGCGTCCCTCCTCACGCTGCCTCCTCGCAGAGCTGGCCTCCGCTGCTCCCGGCCCGCTCCACTCAGTCATGGTCGCGACGAAGGCTTGACCCCCCTTTTCTGACTCGTGCCTTCAACCCAACACAGCGAACCTTTTTTTTCTCTGGCGCCGGCCAACAGGCCAACTAGAACGGGCGCCCACACAGCACGGTGCCTCTCACACGCACCCGAACGTTTTAAAGTTCAGTTTTTCCGCCGAAGCTGCCCAACCGTCGCAAGTTCGCTGCCCCCAGCGGTTCCGCCAACCGTCCGTCGTCAAGGAACCTCTTCCTCGCCGCTATCCCTCGGCTCTGCTCACGCGTCGCGACCAGGGCCACCGCCAACTCCAGCCTCAAGCCGCCCGGGCCGGCCGGGGCAGGGGCTCCTGGTCTTCTCGCAGCGGAGTCAGCGCCCAGTCGGCGTCTTCTCCTCCGAGACCATTCTTCAGGCCCCTCTTCCGGCAAGATCTCCTCCCGTGGCCGCAGGCAGGTCCAGACGACAGCTCCTCTCCTCCGACGGCAGTAACAACAGAAGGCCTTAAAAAGATTTTTAGTAGCCCTTACAAGGGCTCTTTCCGGATCCTCTTCCGTGGGCCTCCACCCAGTGGTGAGGTCTCCCGTTCCCGGCTTCTCTCGCTGGGTGGAGGCCATGTTGGAAAGTTGGTTCTGACACCAATGTAATGATTGATGCGACACACAATCAAAGGTTTATTCGCAGACCAAGGTTTATTCGCAGACCTCATACCAAGACACCATTACATAGGAAACATAAGGGAAGTCAATAAAACAAGCACGATACACGAACAGGGTAGTCACATACAATACGCCGGGTAAAAAACATGAGGTACAACCTAAAGAAAGACTACACAAGCTAACAGATACATGACATGGTAAACGCAATTACACTCACTAAAACCGACATTACACAATTCAGCATTCACACACATTGCATTCTGGGAGGCTAGCACTCAGTCTGGAATACACCGACGTTACAGTATGTTATGCGTGCTTATGAACTTTCAAGCAGCAATCCATGATTTCTTGTTTCATCAAGGTGTAAAACTTAAGTCTTAAGGCTATGACATGGTCCCGCATCTGCGTCCCGCGCACGCGCACTTGTGAGCGCGTGGCGAGAATTGCGTAAATTTTACGGCATTCATCACGTTTTTGAGTCGACCGAAAGTTAAGAGTCACTTTGACACGTAGACTGCGCATGTGTGAAACGGAACTGCTGTAAACATTCCCCTCCAGTAGGTGGAGCACATAGAAGAACAACACTTAAAACCTAGAAACAAACCTAGACAGAAGAAGACTTGTTTGGTTACCATAACGATGATGGAGCAGAGCGCCTGTCCTCGCACAGCTTGCCTGGCTATCGAGTTACGTAAAACACCACGTCACAGTCCACAGATACAGATTCTTTAACGGTTACTTTACCATCTATTCCAGACACAACATTTTAGATGAGTTGGGGACGTAATTGTCCTCTCAGGCTGGCCGTTCTGTGCGTTATCTTCCATTTTTTAAACAGGATGGCTATTGAGAGCTCTGGCTACTCGCTATTATTGGCTTGATTTGGTCATGGGCCCTAGATCATAGAGCACTGGATGAGATGGCAAACAATAAAATAAAAAACAACTTAATGAACTGTAAAATGAAATGGACTGTAAAAATGCGCTACACATGGCATTAAAAACCGAATAGTTTATTTATAGTTCGACTATGGATATTTCACGTCATGTTCGAATGCATATTCGAATATCGAATAAAAAGTGACAGCCCTACTCCCTGCCTAGAGAGCTGACATGACTGGATTAAATGCATCTTTAAAAAATGAGCGTAGCTTAGCACCTATTCCTGAACAATGCTGAAATCAAATCGCGAAACTCCCCAGTAACACTTGTTGAGCATTCTCGCCTGTTCCGTATATAATGCGTTATCAATAATGATAATAATAATAGTAATAAAAGGAATGTGGGAAATGGCAGTCTATCCACCATACATTTTCAGGGAACTAACATAAAGAGTATGTGCCAGTGGAGGCAATGAAGTGAAATGCTGGTATATATCAGTGTGTGTCCTTGGTGGTAGTGCAAATACTGAGCGGTGCAAAGTGATTCAGAGTGCAAGGGAATTACTACATTGATATACAATATACAATAATTAAAAAAAACTAACTAACTAAAAACTAAATAGCTTACATCTTGTTTATAATTCTATGAATGAATAGTTAAGGCTTAATATGCACAAAGATCAAAACAGATTGTGAGGCTAGAGGCTCATGTAACCGGTAACTATCTGTCTGGAGGTGGTTTGGCAGGGTAAGGGCAGAGAGGCAGTGTCATGTTCAATAGTCAATATCACCCCGCCACTTCTGTGTCAGGTTGAAGAGCTGAACAGCCTGTGGAGCAAAGACTTCCTCAGTCTGTCCATTGAGCCTGACAGAGATAGGAGCCTACCACTGAACATGCTTCTCTGCCTGGTGAATGTAGTATGCAGTGGGTGACAGTCATTTTCAATGAAGGACAACAGCTTGTTCAGGGTCCATTTTCCTGCCAGTGATATTTTGAACTCCAGCTCAGTGCCAACAATAGAGCCAGCCAGAGGGCACCAGGGGAGAGTCCACTCTCACCTGCACCAGCTCGTCTCTCAGTACGAGGGGTTGGATGGTGTTGAAAGCACTGGAGTGATCAAAGATCATGATTGTCACAGCACTGCTCCCTTCATCCAGGTGAGAGTATGCCCCATGTAACAGATAGAGGATGGCCTCCTCAACCCGCACCTTCTCCTGGTAAGTGAAATGCAGCAGTTCAGACGAATGGCGGAGCTGACCTGAGGTCTGACCGTAGGTCTTTGTTATGTGTGATATCAAAGCTACTGGCCCGAAATCATCCAGTTCCACAGAGTTGTAGCTGCTTTGAAACTGAGATGAGGCTTGATGTCTTCCACAAAGCAGGGACCCTCCCTAGTCGTAGGCTCAAGTTGAAGACATGTTAAAGTGGCTCTCCCAGTTGGATGGCACAGACCTTGAGTATTATCTTGGGTGCACTCTGTCCAGGCCTGCCGCTTCTCAGCTCTGCTGTGATTTGATCTTTCAAATACAGGGGTGTTAACCACATTGATCTCAATACAAATTTCAAGTTTTTGCCTGAAATTGCACTGTGCCTATTTACAAGGGCATTGTTCCCACCTCTTTTGGGGCCTACCATTAAATGTTGGACCTCTATAGAAAGCTGAGAACCTCTAGTTTTCGTTGGTCAAAATAACTGTGTGATGTACTCACACAGAGTTACAGAGGCTAGAATATAGTTTTTTACAAGCATCTCTGAACTGACCACATTTCAGCCCTCTAGGTCACTTGATATCACTTAGAAACGCAACTGAGCCATAGCACCAGGTCTTGTGAAGTTGTGTGCAAAAGTAGATCAATATAGAATGAAAATATGAGTGCTTTGGACTATTATTTGCCAAGGTATGCTCATGCGTTTTGTAAAATGCCTATGGAAACTCCCTAATAGGACTTTTTGTTATCCAAAATGCATACTGACCATCAAATGCTTACTGCACATGAACCCCTCTGTGTAGAAGCATAATCCTGGTCTCAAATGAAAGGTAACACTTTGAGGTTTCTTGTGAACTATTTACATTGTATGTCAGGTGTTCTGATATAGACTGACTACACAAAATATGGAATAATTACAAAAAAGTCTCTATTTTTGCATTGACTTTGTTGGTTCAATGAGTGTGTATAAGATAGACTGTACATCTGCACAACTAATATTGGATAATACAACATGAAGATTAAATTTCTATGGATTCTTGTGAATATTTCAGTACCCAATATGCTGCATCTACTTATTGTGCTGCAGCTACACTGCACCCAGAAGTCAGGTTAGCACCAAAAGCCAACCAACTCACTTGGTTTTTCTGCTCGCTGCCATCTTGCCAGTCAAGGAGTGAAGTGTCCAAAACCTTTCTTTTTAGTAAACTATGTGTAGGCTACACAAACAATGTTCTCAATACTCAAATGCATGTGTAGAGACACTGATGATACTTCAATCAAAATGTCATGTTGTGTCGAGCCTTCTTAGTGTTTTAAAAATAGCGATTTTGACGCGATCATGTAACCTATCAAAATAGTAGTGCCCCTAGCATTCCCATTCAATAGGCCATTTCACCCGAAAACGACAACGTGGACAAACTTGGTGCTTCGGACCTAATTATGCTTTTAAACGAAAGTTTGACTTGGGTACATTCACAGAAACACTCAAGGATGCATTTTGGCGAAAGTTACGCTTTAATAACAGTGGCATGTGTGTTATTGTTTCTTATTGAGGACTTTTTTTTCTTCTCAGAATAAATTTGTTTCCCTTTAAGGTGCGATCTGTCTTACAGTTTTTTACAATTGTTTACACACGTTTTCAAAACTCTGTGTCTATTTTTCAAAACTCCACACACAAAACCCACAACTGCTCACACAAAATGCAAAATGCCCCAAATCTCCAGCAAAATGACACACAACATTCAAAATGTCAAAAACACATGTTTAAAGCAAACATTCGCCTCACATTACAAACACTTTTGTCATAATATGACATTTTGGATACATCATGTACACACTGTTGCTCAAAACCTAAAGCTCTTCTGTCTTAGGCTTTCTATATGTATTTCCATACAAGAGTGAAAGTTACGGTATCAACAAAGAGAAGTTGAAATACACAGTAAAAATGCAAGCAATATTGAAACCAAAAATAGTGATTTTCCCCAAATAATTTGCTGTTGTGAATACAGTATTTTACAGCAAACAAGAAAAAAAGCAAAGAAGAATACAGTGACCACCAGATGTACATGGAGTACAGTAAAATGTACATTTACAGTAAAAACACTGATTTTGTTTTTTTCTAAAGACAACTGTGTGTGTGTGTGGGGGGGGGGGGGTCGTGTACAGTATGTATTCATAGGCCTATAGACTCTTTCAACTGCAGAAACAAACAATTCTACAGTAAGCGTTCCTAAGGCATTTCTGGAGGCACAGAAAAATGTATTGAGCTAATGGTATACTGTAACATGGGAACAAACAAAAATAGAGTAAAAAGACAAATTTTACATAAAGTCAACTTTTTGTAGAACATTACTGTAAGCTAAAGTCCGATTACTGTAATTTTCAAAGTATCTGCATTGGTTCTGAATATTTCAACCGGAAATCCTCTAGGAGCAGATTGAAAGGGTCTATACCTATATAGAGAGTATATCTATTCATAGACCTATACTAAGGCAATGATTGGATGGTGTTCAGTAAAGTAAAGAGTGTTTGTACATGTGAAGAGAAAGAGTGAAGCACTGGTGATTTAGTGTGGCATTTTGATGGGTTGTGTTTGAAGAACGAAATCAAGTTACTTCCTGTTAGATTTTTGTGTGTTAGGTAGAAAATTGTGTTTGGTGTTTTGCAAAATGTGTTTTAGTCAATTGAAAACTGAGTCAAACACTGAGAATTAGTGTATGGTTTTGCAGATTTGGTGTCGGGTTATGATGTTTGGAGGACATGTTTAGAAAATTGTGTGACAAGCAAAGATTTAGTGTGTAAGCAGTTGAAAAAAACTGTAATAGCTCTTTACTCATCTTTACCAGGGGTGCCAATAAATGTGTAGGGCATGTGAAACCTAGTCAGTAAAGTTCCTTTTTAAGGTATATTGTTTGTGAACCTTTGCTCAAATATTCTCAGCATTTCAGAAGCATGCAACTGTCTGAATTCACATCAGTCATTTGTCAATGCACCCTATACAATTTAGTACAGTCTTTATCACTGTATTTGTAAAGTCATGTTTTTACAAACATGTTTTGACGAAAATACTACCTGATTGAAAATCCTATTTTCTTGCAGGTTGTTCCATTGTTTACAGATTTGGATGATCAGTAACAAATAATTGGCTTCAGTCTTACATTCCTGTCTTACTCTGCTTTAAGTAGTTTCCTTCAGCTCTACCAACAGACTTTTAAACATGGAGACAAACCGTCACCTCGCCAGGCACAAGGGCCACAAACCCTCAGCCAG
The DNA here is from genome assembly GCF_046254945.1 of Alosa pseudoharengus. NCBI lineage: Eukaryota > Metazoa > Chordata > Actinopteri > Clupeiformes > Clupeidae > Alosa > Alosa pseudoharengus. The sequence continues at coordinate 35,437,712 of NW_027468774.1, forward strand.
CCATAATTACATGGTGACAAGTCTAAACATCATGGTATGCCGCCTACTGTGCAAGTCTTTAGGACAAAACTCACACAGTCATAACAATTAGGGGGCAGGTCAGGGTCCTGATACGAGGAAGACATCTAAATATACTTCCTCATAAGAGACAGTAGTGTTGTTCTGCCTCTCACCCACCCACTTTTGCTTGCCTGATCTTTATCTTCTTTTAAAAGTTAGAATGCAGCGGCTCCCAGGGGGTTGCCACAGCAGTCTCTGAATCCAGTCGGAGTCAGAGAGACTTTTGTTCTCTTGAGGCATCACCTTGACATCTAAACAATACGTTTTTGGGACGGATCATGTAAAGGAAATATGTTTTGGTTTCTCAATTCGCTTAGTAGAGAGCAGTCAATGTTGACTATAGTAATTAGTAATTAAGTAATTATTTGCGTTTCAGATTGTTGTGCCACTACAGTGACATTTAACAAATGTTGTACTTGGATTGGGCAATGCAGAGGCTAATTCTGTACTTCTATATCAGAAAAATATAGTGTGTGTATGTGTGTGTGTGCGCACGCATGCGCGTGCGTGTGCGTGTGTGAAAGAGAGACAGTGTGGGTATAGGTGGCAGGGTGTGAATGTGCATTTGTGTGAGTGTGTGTGTGTGTTTTTGTACACACACACACAATCTCAATCGTGTGTATATTTTGTGTTTAAGTGTGAGGGTGTTGATGTTGAAAGTGAGGAGCGGTGTCGTCTCTGAGAGACAGGTCGACAGGATGGAAGTGGACAGGCCCAGTGTGATGCGTAAACAAAGTAGTAAAGACTACCCGCCTGCTGTGCCACTACGGCACCCACAGCTCCGCACCCACTGACACTTCACTGACAGAGGTCACTGAGCTGACAAAGAGGTGACATCTTGCGGACAGGCTGAGTGTGTAGCTGAGGACTGGTCACTCTCTCACTCTCTCGGAGAGGGTCAGAGGTCACGGCTGTGTGTTATTTTTCCAGCCTCCCGGCTCAGTGGGCTCTGAATCACGCAGTCGGTGCTGCCGCCTGTGGACCCTGAAGTGGAGAGACAGGACACAAGTAGAAAGAGGAAAAGTGCTGCATATAAATAACACAAATATCTCTTCCATGGTGAGATGCTCTGCTTATCTGTCTGTCTGTCAGTCTCTCTCTCTCTCTCTCTCTCTCTCTGTATGTGTGTGTGTGTGTGTGCTGCTGTGTATATGTGTGTTCCCTTGTGTGTGTGTGTGTGTGTGTGTGTGTGTGTGTGTGTGTGTGTGTGTGTGTGTGTGTGTGTGCGTGTGTGTGTGTGTGTGTGTGTGTGTGTGTGTGTGTGTGTGCGTGTGTGTGTGTGTGTTTGTTTGTGAGCCTTGTAGACCTGACGCCTTGTCAGTGACACTCTTCCCAGAGTATTTGGATCTTGTCTTCGTTGCTTATCTTTCGGATCCAAATAAAAGCATTTAAATGTGCTGCTTGTGTGTGTGTGTGTGTGTGTGTGTGTGTTCAACTTTGTGAACAGAAGGAAGTGAGTGTAGTGTGAAGACCTGATGAATGAGCACTGCCAGCAGCAGGTCTATTTATTCAGGGGCTCAATAATCTACTCCAACGTGTGTTAGTGTTGTCTGTAGAGCACTAGAATGTGGAATTACACCCACATTACTGTAAATACAAAAACAATAAGGAATTACTGTCAACAGAATTGTTTCGTAAGTTCATTGATCAAGAATAATCATTACTCACTGGCCTTTAAGCCACTCGCTGTTCATTAGTTAACGGTGATCGTTAAGCACTCCTCAATGGAGCAGTAAGCAGTCCTTTAATGCAAGAAATGAAAATGTAAAATGACATAATTCTAATTTCAATTTAATTAATGATAGTACAAGGAATGAATGCAGTTTCGCAGTTTTTTTTACCATTAACCATCAGATGCAAATAAAACATAAAATAATGCATATAATGTTTGTGTAATGTATTAACCTGTTTTATACTCTGTGGCTCTTAAATGCATCTCTTATATCCTCATCTCTCTCTTTTCCATCTAAATTTCAGCTACATTATTTATTTTCATATCTCATTTTGTCTAAAGATCTCAGCTGTGAACTTTGTCAGAATCCCATTATCTCTCAATAAGAGTGGGGAGGCTGTGTGTTTGTGCCGGCAGAGCCAGTGATTAGTGTGGCCCGAGTAGCACCCCTACATCTCATCACTCCTCTCCTCTCCTCTCCGCTCCCTGCCTCCCTCTCTCAATCACTCCGTCTATCCCACGGAGACGGCCTGTTTCTCTCCCCTCCCCAGATTTACATCGCTCTCATTTATCTTCACACGCTCTCTTTCTCCCTAGAAGGGTTTCTCTCTCTTTCTCTCTCCCTCGCTCTCTCTCTCTCTGTCTGTTTTTCTTCGCACTGCTGGGTTTGTGTCAATGTCTGGTGTGCCTCTCTGCTGTTATTCTCTCTTTCTCTGCTTTGTTACATCCTTTTTGTTTTCTTCCTTTTCCACTATCACACTCTCTTACTTTTTCTTCCTCTCACTCCTCTTGCTCTTTCTTTCTTTTGAGTGTAGTTACGTTTTTATGCTTTCTTTGTATGGTGCATGTTTAGTAACAGCAACCAAGAGCACATCCATAGTTTGTATTACAGTAATGAATACGCTTTTATTTTGGAGATCAAAGTATTATTTTTTCTTTTTTTTTTGTTGTATATTTGCTGTAAACTTTAGAGTTAATTAGACATTTGGAACAAGTCTATAATGTTGTGTTGATGGACAAAGACAATGTACAATGGTTAATTTAGTTCTACAACATTTTAGGATATGCCATATTACAGTAAAAGAATTTAGCATAGCATAGCATAGCATTTTCCCTCTGTCAAGCTGAAACTGATGATGCCCTTGGACAATAAATTTTACATCAAGGAGCACGATGCTTGCAAGTGTTTCCAAACAGCACTTCTGACTAAGCGGATACGTTCTTGTTCGTGTGTGACCTTTTCTGTGTTATGATGAGTGTTAACTTCTCTTAGTCCATCAACAAACGACCCTGTCATCATAGCAGCGCCTAGTCTCTTGTGGGCTGGCTGCGAAGATCAGGATGTAACTGAGTGTGTGTGTGTATGTGTGTGTGTGTGTGTGTGTGTCTGTGTGTGTGTGTGTGTGTGTGTGTGTGTGTGTGTGTGTGTGTGTGTGTGTGTCTGTGTGTGTGTGTGTGTGTGTGTGTGTGTGTGTGTGTGTGTGTGTCTGTCTGTGTGTGTGTGTGTGTGTGTGTGTCTGTGTGTGTGTGTGTGTGTCTGTGTGTGTGTGTGTGTGTGTTTTCCGTGCTCTCTGAGGGAAGAATGTGTGATTTCAGTAACTACTAAAGGAGTGTTTGAATGAGGTTTGTTCGGACATGTTTGTGGGGAGGGACACTGGGAATAGAAGGGCACTTGAGGATGATTCCCGGTGGGATTCTCTATGACTACACACCCTCTGCACTCCTCCGCTTTCTTCTTCTTCTTCTCCTTCTTCCTTTTTTTAATGACACACTGCACAATAAAGGTGGAAATAGTTTATGTGACTGAATGATTGTGTGTGCGGTTGTTTGTTGGTGTGTGTGTGTGTGTGTGTGTGTGTGTGTGTGTGTGTGTGTGTGTGTGTGTGTGTGTGTGTGTGTGTGTGTGTGTGTGTGTGTGTGTGTGTGTACTGACAGGCTGTCACACATTATGATCCGTGTGTGTGAGAGAAATGTCCCCTGTGGGTCTATGACATTCCTACTGTTAACACATTTCAGTGTGTGACAGAACTCATACACATAGATCTAGCCCTTGTCGTATTCATACTCTGTATAAGGCAAAGGAACCTATATGGTGTCTTGAAAGCTGGGGTTATTCAGTTGTGGTCTCCAGCTGTACAAAGGGCTTCTATTGACCTACAACCTAAAATGGTAACCCTAAAATCTTTTACTTTTGCCTCCTAGCCTCATAAGTTTGGTATCTCTGTCTTTTCTATATTTCTATCTGCAACACTCTCTCCATCCATCTTTCATTTTGCCCATTCATGTTATTTCTCTTGAATGTATTTTGTTGACCTGACTTAACCTATTGCTCAGAGACACACAGGCGGCTGTTGAGTAAAAAACAGATCTGGCAGCTCATTATTCTGTTGAGATGTTGCACATGCATGACAAAGGGCAGAGACAGGAAAAGGTTAATGGACAGTTGAGACTCATCCATGGTGCCAGTTCGCTCGGAGCGATGAAGGACGCTGGAATTCACTGATAAAATGGCCAATGTGCCGTTACAATGAAGTTTGTTTTCTTCCTTGTTTCTTTCAGAGGCCAATGCAAGGACATGGAAAGATTCAGTGATACGATATCACCACCCACTGATCACCACAGCAAAGAGGCGAGGAAAAGTCATATGTCCAATTAGCATAAGTTAATATGCGGTGCGCGGGTCCTGATGATGGATTCATTGAATGGGAGTTTTGTTAGTGGCCCCACACAACTGGCTAATGAACCTCACCACCACAGGTATGGCCAGGTGGAACAAAATGAACGTCACTCTGGATCTGTGAGATAACCATAAAATTGATAAATTGAAGTTTAATAGCGACCTGCACAGGGCAGGGCTAAAGTTGTCTGCCCTCTTTGACTGAGCTGCCTCTTCCAAAAAAATAAAATATATATTATTTTCTTGGATTAAGTTCTTTATTGCTACGACAGATATCCACCAATTCATTTCCGTAGAGGCCATGGTATCATTGTCCCCAAGGGGAAAATGTGTCTCCTTAGGCGCATGTTGTAGCCTAGAAAAACGAACTATTGCTTTTATTTTTAAACTTGGCTTCACAGTTCTCTTGCCTCTGCCATTCAAGTCACCCCTTTATAAAGCCTCTTCCATGCCTGGCAACAGATGAGTGCGTCCGAAATGTCAGCTGGAACAGTGATGTGAGTCAGTGAGCAGAGATGTCTAAGGATGTCACAGGTGGGCTACATGAAATTTTTTAAGCTCCAAAATGTGAAAAAGAAAGAAAACTTGTATAGATTGCAGCCAAATTACACCCAAAGGACCATATTGTAATGAAAATAGCCATATGTCATTTATAAAATATTATTTATTTTCATTGGATGTGTGTGTTTATTTCATACATTAAAGTGCCATTTTGGATTTGAGACATGGAGTCTAAAGCTGCCATGAGGGATTTGTGATGAAGATGTAATTGGCTGGACGATTTGTGTCGTTTTGCGATATCTTCCTCCACTGCTGTGTACTGTTCATGTTGTCTTTTCACAGAAGTCCAAGGTCTTGCCACCAGCGTCTCCTTGAAGTAGCTGTCACTGCAGCTGCCTGGGGTTTGGAGGGGTTGTGGCTCCATTCCTGTCAGGTATCTGATGACTCACGCGCAGACCGACTTGGGAGTTCAGGAGTGCTCTGCGACAGCCTCACAGTCTTGTCTCAACTGAGAGCACAGAACGGTTCGGCCAGACAGAGAAAGTATCAATCAGCAGAGAACTCACAGGCAACTCTAAATGGCTTTCTAAAGAATATATGCATGACCCAAGAGACAAACTTTCAATTGTCTACTTGTCTACTATATGTGATTTGGTGAAACAATGAGAAGACTCCTAATGATTTTGTTGAAGGAAAACAGCCCTCACTGAGCTATTTCTCCCTCTTATACATCTGGCATCCCTGGTCATTTCACCGCACCAGTTAAGTTTGTTTTCAATCAAACAATGACCAGTGCTCCCCTCCACAGTCAACCAACACAATACACAGAAACACACCCCCCCACACACCACCTGTTGAAGTGAATGGCCATGATTTGGGTTGAATGTAGCTATGCAGTCATCGATCCTCTTGCCTTGTCGTGGGGTGGAAGGATGGACAGGGACAAAGGATGAAGCAGATGGCTTCACATCCGGTCTGGGCTGCAACCGGACGTCGTGTGTTGTGTGGTACAGCCATTATTGTAAGTGGTGTCCTCTTTTTGTGGCTCGTGTGAGCTTCCATTGAATATTCTAGAAGGTAAACTGATTGCAACACAATGCAGCGGGTGCCATGAATGGAGTGACAGAAGAGAGAAACACGGAGAGGCTTTACTAATACACAAATGCAGGCAGAGCACACACACACACACACACACACACACACACACACACACACACACACACACACACACACACACACACACACACACACACACAAACACACACACACACACACACACACACACACACACAAACACACAAACACACACACACACACAAACACACACACACACAAACACACACACACACACACACACACAGAATTACAGATGTTCACTCTCCTTCTTGTATTCATTCATACACATAGTTCAGCTTTTTGTGTCTCTGACATTAAATTGAATGTGTAGACGCCCCTTCATTTTTTCTGTCAATGCCCCTTCTTATACTCATACGATCCAACTCACTGATATTCTGGAGAGAATTTATTGTCTCAATGGATAGAGATTTTCAGTCAGCTTAGTATCAGTTGACCATTTACTGTATTGGTTCAAACACACATGCGCGCACACACACACACACACACACAAGAAGACATGTACTGACAGTCCCTATAAAAGCACTGTCTCTTCATGCTGTTTGGCTGCCCTTTTCTCTGAAGGCTCTAAGTGAATGAGAAACGCCACTGACGGACACAGATGAGGCACAGTGTCCACAGATATGTGTTCACATCCTCTCTGTCCGGCTTATTCAGTTAGTCCAAAGTTCAACTGGTCATTTAGAGCGGCCACAGGATGGTGTGTGGATGCGGGTGGTGAGGTGGTGTGTGTGTGGGCCTCAGACTTTGAGATGAGGTTGTGTGTCACGCTGGTGTTTGATAGTGTCCTCCGCTCGGCACTGTGCAGGACAGACCATGACTGACTTCTTTGGTCAAGCATGCTGTCTGGTTAACTTAACCATGATGCAAAGCAGTGGCCATTGTATTCAGTCTTATTTATTAATGGATCATTTTATTCATCTATTTATGAATCATGTTATATTTCTGTTCATATCATCTTTCTTCATGCACCGTCTCTTGCTGTTTGTCTGTTTCTTTCTGTCATCTTCTCCCTCTCTCTTTCTCCCTTTCTCTCTCTCTCTTTCTCCCTTTCTCTCTCTCTCTATCTCAATTAAATCTGATTAAATCTATTAGTGATGTTATTGTTGTTGTAGGAGGATGATTAGCTGAGATGGAACTTGCATATGTAATATGAGCTAACCTTTGGGAAATTAGCATACATATGGTACAAAAATGAATAGAGGAAACCAAGATGCTACATAAGAAATAATGTTGCTTTCTAAGGCTGAGGCTTAAGAGAATAGATCTATCTGCAGTGAGCATACCTTCCTCGCTTTCTCACATATCATAATGACACATCTTGTCCACCTGCATTGTGTTTGCACTACTCTGCACTGCAGTGCTGTTTTACTGTTTTGTCTTATATTCCTCCCTCTTCCTTCTGTGTAAATTGCTCGCAAAACATCTCTGTTTGTCTTTTTCATTTCTGCCATGCCATGTTAAGATAGCTATCAGACTCTACCCTAGGTGAGACATCTCTGTCTGTCTCCTCATCTGTGATCATGCTGTCTGATAGGAGAGTCATGCTGAGATGGCTGCATCTCTCTTTCTGTCTTTGCATTCTCTGTTTTTTTCCACCAGACATTTTCTTCCCCCTTCATGGCCGCTGCTCTTCAGACAGCTCCCATTCCCGTCTCTATTTGGCCTCTCCCTCCTATACGCCAGACTCCAAAGATTTGTGAATACTAACCGCTCTGCTTCAATCCCCTCTGCTGACTCCATTGCACTCTGTCATGATGCAGTAAGTCTGTGCTGTCTCGAATTGGGTTAAATAATGTTTGTTCTTTGAATTTGTATCTTATAGAAGATTTATTTCTCTTTGACGGGCATAAATAAATGACAGCTAGTCACAGTCTATTTTTTATATCACTGTTGGTTTGGTCATAGAAATGTATCCTATAGCTACTTAAAGATATGCAGATGGGAGATGGCTAGGTTGAATAGGACATCAGGTCACAAGAGAAGAAATGCCCACACACACACACACACACGCACGCACACACACACACACACACACACACACACACACACACACACACACACACACACACACACACACACACACACACACACACACACACACACACACCTGAACATATAGAGCTATATAATGGAATAAGAAAAATAGAATACAGTTTTAAAACTACATCTGTTCTTATATGGTAATGGCTATTGTCCATACTAGCAAACACTTTTGTCTAAAGCGAAAGGGGGGCACCTCTGCAAGTGTGTGTGGGTGGTATATTACTGACATTTTAACCAACGTACTGTGCCTGATTATTGACCCTCTTCTATTGTGCCAGTAAAATTGTCTATGAAGTCCAGTGAATTTTCCTTTCCTGCCTTAATGAGGATCGTCCACTACTCTCCTGGTGGTCATTCCCAAGAGGCGAATCTACTGAGGCTCCTAA
>NW_027468774.1:35453687-35471187 GCF_046254945.1 Alosa pseudoharengus
GCATGGGTATCAGATTGTTGTTTGATAATATACTCCGTTGATATACCCACATGGTTATGGTCATGGTTATGAGATTTGGCAGACGCCTTTGTCCAAAGCGACACAAAAATACAAAACAATATAATACTTAAATTTACAGTAACAGGGAACAATTTGAAATCAGACTACAGGAGAATAACAATAATATACAACAACAATATCAATTCAATCAATAGCCAAATGAAATAAAACAATAAAAAATGAAGGAAAATAGCAATAATAAACAATAATGTCCATTCAATCAATAATATAATAACAATAGCATGATAAGACTACATTAAGGAGAATATCAATAAAAACAACAATGCAATCAACAGCCTAATGAAAATAAACAATACTATACAAACCACAATGCATATGAGCAAAGAAGTGCAAGTCATGTACTGCTGTCATATACTGCTCTTTCTCTCTTGAAATACCCTACTTCCATGTTTTTTCGGTCTTAGAGAGCATACTTAGAGTATCCATTAACAGGACATGGGTATTGGCTAGTTGCACGAAAGGCTCTCAGTGAGCTTGTTTGTTTCCTGCGGAGCCAGGTGTGTTTGAATCTGCCACTATTCTTAAAGTAAGTATTGTCTACACGGACCCAGTTGGGTATTGCACCTAGTGAATCAACATGTTATGATAAAGAAGGATAAAGAAGGCCATGTAAATTACATTCAGAATAGCGGCAGGTTACACACCTGGCTCCACAGGAAATAAACAAGCTCACGAGAGCCTTTCATGCAACTAGTCAATAGCTGAGGAGGCCATACATTGAGCTATGTTAATCCACAGGGAATAAGTATGGCTGAAGAAGGCATACACAGAGATATCAGGAAATTGGCCTAATCATAACTTAAGAACCCTGTTCCCTGTTGTATAGCACACCAGGTTGTTGGCTATGAGTAGAGGTTTGGTCATTATTGTAAGTCCCCAACCAATAGTACAAGGAATTTAACATATTTTCCTGTGTATAACTAAAAGCTCTGCTATCCAGGGCAGCATTTGTTAACAGTCACAGTTCAACTGATCTAAACACAATTAAAAAGTAGATCAATCAGTGTTTACTACTGATCACTTTTTAAATAAATGTTTTTGGGCTTTTGTCTTTTTTTGTCTATACAGTGGAGAGAGGCAGGAAGTGAGTGGGAGAGAGAGGGGGTGGGATCGGGACATGACCGCAGGCTGGAATCAAACCTGGTTCCTCATGGGCACTGAGACCCATATGTGGTACGGTGCTTCCGCTTGCATCACAGCAGCCCTTAGGTCAAAGTAATCCTTATCATGAAGAGTATGGGGAAAATCTTCATCAGACTTAATTGCCACAGTGACTGATAAACCATCAAGAAATTAGCCTCTTTTGACATGTTGGTCCAAATGCACAGAGTGGGGGAGCGCTCACTATCACCCTCTGCTGCTCCATGGGTCTGTCAAGCTCATGCCTGAGGGATTGATGCACCACACTGGAGATCTCCGTGGTGCTGAGCCTGTGCCCCAGGTAATGTCGTCTTTCCTGCTCTTTACCTAAGGGCTTGCAGCAGGAGCACAGCCATCTGTATACCCCTTTGTGTGTGTGTGTGTGTGTGTGTGTGTGTGTGGATAGGGAGCCTCGTGTTTCGGAGAAATCAAGCGCAGGCAGTGACAACGAAAGTATGAGGTGAAAAAATATGTTTTTATTTTAACAGAGTGCAAAACCATATCCAAAGACAAGAGTAAAATGAGGGAGAATAACTCCTGAAAGTAGAAGACAGACTTCAAACAACTTCATTATGACAGATAACGAAAATTGGGAAAAGAGACATTAACCAGTTAACAGGCCCTACAAATCAGACTGGTAATAGCCAGCTAGGGAACTCAATTTGTCAATTGGTGTGTTCGTCTTTAGGTTGGTGCCTACAGAGATGGCTCAAAGCAATGAAAGCTGGACTTAAAGGAGAAGTTCGGTGTGATATTGACCTAAAGTGTGTTGAAACATGATACCGAGTGTGAACGTATGTCTCATAGCTCATCTCGGCTTGTCCCCTGAACTACGAAATCTGGCGCTAGTTAGCTGATGCTACCAACAGGTTTTCAAAGGGGGTGCCTCGGGCATCGGCCTAGCCATGCAAATAAATAACTGTTTTACACCATTTACAAGACTCAAAGTAGCTCCACACTTCATTGGTAGACTTCCGATGACCCTAACATTTAAAACGAGACATTGAGAACTTTGAAAAAGCACTGGTAGTTTATTTACAAGACGATTTATACAGACAGTACCTTCAGGAAGTTTACCGTTCGCTGCCATCTTGAATTTAGTCAAGATAAGTCGAGCGACAAGTACGAATGAACAGGTATGATACGGGATCAGATTCCAAAAATAATTCCGTGGGAATGCATGGATTCCAGCAGCAACTGGAATCCATGCATTCCCACGGAATTATTTTTGGAATAATTCCGTGGAAATTCAAAATCACAACTCAAAATCAAATACATAGGTCAATCATACAATAATGTAACCATGAATCCAGATGCACCTAGGTTATTGTCAAAACAAGGCAATGCCATGCAAGTTATGAAGACTATAGAGAAAGAATGAAAATAACGAAAAATAATTGAATTAATAGTGCGGTGTGTATGTGTGTAAGTGTGTGTGTGTGTGTGTGTGTGTGTGTGTGTGTTTGTGTGTGTGTGTGTGTGTGTGTGTGTGTGTGTGTGTGTGTGTATGTGTTTTGTAGTGAGAGGGTTGATGCGTCAGGGAATAGGTGAGAGATGAGGGCTACCACCTCCTCAGTCTTCCTGAAGCCTGCAGCACAGCAGTAATTAGCGTCATTGGTATGCTTGTCACCATGGTGAAGATATGGACAGGCTGGCTGGATGTGGACCTGGGTCCTGACCTTTTCACTCCTGTCCGGCTGGAATCTGCTCAGAATACTGCCCACAGGATGTCCGTGATATTTGCCCTGGCAGGGATCAGCACTTCCACCCTCATTCTAAAATGTCTGGCCTCAGTGGGGAGTTCCCTGCCTTCATCATTTCTACTGTTGTCATTTATTTAACTATTCAACTATTTTTTTCCTGTGGACTGAGATGTGGATAGAGTATAGACCACCATTGTTCTGGCAGGAGAACACAGAGTTGCTAACACATACAGCCTCTGGCTACTGGTACCATATCACACTGTGAAATTATAAATTCATATTTGTATTAATATTCATGCCACAACCCCCCCCCCCTCGGTTGTCTACCCTGCCTTCGTCCTACTCCATCTATCTGCATTCCCTTCTTATCTCTTCCTCACTCTTTGTGAAAGTGTTGTTTATTCATGCTGATGGAAGTCTGAGCCTAAATTCCCATGTAAATGCAGGGAGGTCCAGAAGACATTTTTCCTTTCAGAAGCTGCTTTGTTTGTTAACTGTTCTTTTACATTACACACAAATGGCATTTGAGTTGAAAGCCATGAATGTACTCAGCCCTCTAAGAACTGTGTGATGTAGCTTGTTGCTGCTGTGTGATGTGGTGGTGGTGGTGTGTGTGTGTGTATCCTCGGTGTGCCTTTGTGTGGTTAGTTAGATGGCTCAGTAAGGCTGTGTGGGCATGACTGCCTAATTACCCGCTTTTCCGCCACAGTGCTCTATTAGGAAGGAAACTATGTGGCATTGCACAGTGAAGCAAACCAGCAGGGAGTCCATTTGTGTATTTCTGATTGTGTGTCAGTCTTACTTATGTATTTGAGCTTGTATGTAAATGTCAGTGTGTGTGTGTGTGTGTGTGTGTGTGTGTGTGTGTGTGTGTGTGTGTGTGTGTGTGTGTGTGTGTGTGTGTGGCTTTTCTTTGTATGTGGTACTTAGCCGACATAGTCTCCAGTTTCTTTTTGTTTTGTCTAATTCTTCCTGGTCTGCTATCCTCTGTGGTCTCCTGCCTTCCTCTCTTTGGTTTTTGTTTGATTCGATCCTCTCCTCACTCATCTCTGCCCATTCTTCTCTCATGCCGTCCTCCTCTATCCTCCTTTACCTCCTCTATCCTCCTTTACCTCCCCTATCCTCCTTTTCTGCCTTTATCTCCTCTATCCTCCTTTTCCTCCTCTATCCTCCTTTATCTCCTCTATCCTCCTTTTCCTCCTCTATCCTCCTTTTCCTCCTCTATCCTCCTTTATCTCCTCTATCCTCCTTTTCCTCCTCTATCCTCCTTTTCCTCCTCTATCCTCCTTTATCTCCTCTATCCTTCTTTTCCTCCTCTATCCTCCCCTTACCTTCTCTCCTCTCCGCTGCTGGAGTTTAACACATTACGGTCTTACATTTGTATGTTCAACTGATTTATGAAAAGCAACTCATTTATCTCTCTGTTGCCTCCACTATCTGCATTTTTTCTCTCTTTCTCTCTCTCTCTCTCTCTCTCTTCCTTAGCAGGTCAGGGAATGTTGATTGATGCCTGCCCGAGGGAGGGGACTACTGGTCCCACCGCCCCACAAAGCGTTGGCGTTTGTTTCGTGACTGCATCAGCAGGGAGCATCAGAAGCAGCAGTGTGCTGCTGTCAGGCATCTTCATTAGCCTCCAGCCCTCGCGGGCCTGCCTCCATTCACATGCAGCCAGCTCGTCTGCAGTGTCACAGGCATCACGGTCAAGAGCGTCGACGGCACAGTGGACGGGGAGGCTGCAGGTCCTCAGTGTCCAGGGCTCCTGCCACCCCCCACTAGCCACCCCACCCCGCCCCCCCCCCTCCAGTTCCTGCACCTTAGAGCAGGCCTGCAGCTCCCTCAATCCCCCTGGGCTGTCCACGGTGTGCGCCGCGCTCAGGATCAATGCCGGTCCTTCCTCCCCCTGTCCCCATCCATCTTGAGAGCGCGCACGCACGGCGCCTGTAATTGAGGGGAGCTGCGGGGGGTCTGCCGAGAGGCCGGCAGCGGCGGAGCCGCCGGAGAGCCGAGGGAGACGGGGTTCTTCTGGCATCATCCTCTCCCGCTAATGTTTTCCATTATCACGGCTGTGCCATGGGATGGCAGACTGACAAACAACCTCCCCAAATTAGGCAGAAGAGGAGAAGAGTGGAGAGGGGAAGAGAACAGAGGAGAAGAGAGGGGTTGAATCAGAGGGAGGGGGGTGGGGGGAGGATAAGGCTCAGGAGTGTTCGTCATCAGCAGAATCAATCTTCCTCTTGGAAGGTGTTTTTTTATGGGAGTGGGTGTCTAAACAGGCTGTGAGGATATGTATCTGTTTCTCTCCCACTCCTCAGCCCCTAACTCTGTTTTTCTCATCTGCTGTTTATCCGGTAGAGTGCTCTTCCCCCCTCTCTCCCATACACAGGACCCGGTCATTAATGGCTTTCAATGGAGGTGTTTTGTGCTTTTATCTCTTTCTCTACAAAACCTGTATAGTTTCAGAGGTGTTGCTCCCCGTCATCAACACTTCCCTATTTCTCACACTGCCATGAGGGAGACATTACCCAAAAACAGTGCTCTGGACACAAAAGGCTAAATCACTTATCTACACTATCATATCAGAGGTGTAAAGCCCTGTTCGACATGGTCAACAGTTTCTGAACATAACTTCAATGTAACAGCACTCAGAGGTCATTCATGTTACACAAGACAGCAATGCTAAAAGAGGTGAGAGTTGGATAGACACTGTAAATAGAGAGAGAGAGAGAGAGAGAGAGAGAGAGAGAGAGAGAGAGAGAGGGGGGGGGAGGGAGGGAAGGAGGATAGTCCATCTCTGGTCTCTAATTACTTTTTATTCGAACATATTAATTAGCAATTTAACAGCATTAAGCGATGGAAATTTCATTTGCATGCTTGATGCTAATTTCAAAACCACAATTTAATTAGAATTTGTTATAATACCAAATATAGCTTCTTCCCCATTTATGTCTAAATCTCCTAACGGTCACCCACCTTGAGCTAAACTATATTACAGAATTATATTTATGACATAAATATAAAAAAACTAGATGTACCGTATAGCGGTACAAAATATGACAGCCGCTCAGTCCTGTACATCCATTCCGCGAAAATCATATTAATGAATTTGTCTCCATCTTCTACTCTATCCCCCACTCTTGAAACTTTTGTGTATGCTTGTTTGGAATGTGTGTTTGCGGCCCGCACACAAAGTAGCCTACTGGCGCTGCAAAGGTGAATAGATTTGTAGCACTTGCCAAAAAATATGTAGCATTGTTATAAAACCTTTAAAATATCTAAACAATCACAAGTAGGGCAGTTCATCACAGTCCATCCATTGCAACTGGACTGATGAAAGGTACACCTGTAGGCTACATTGTATTTGGGAAAAGCAGAAGGTAGCAGCATAATGTATTTATTTATTAATTATTAAACAAAACAATCCATGTCAGTTCCATGCAGTTTTCAACAGCTATCAAGAAGAGAGGTCATGTCATGGATTTTTGTGAATGTTTCTTCTTCAACATATGCATAAGTTTAGTCATCTAGTTAATATGATATTCAGCTTTATTGTCAATGACAAATTAAATGACAAATTAAATACCAGTAGTCTAAAACAAAATGCCGTTTTACCCAGTGGTGCAAATAACTGACATGTCCAAAAGGGCCTTCATGAAATGCGTTGCTAGACTGTTCATACACATTTTAACGGGCCAAGTTGAAGAGCTAGTGTCCGTTATTGTTTGTGCAAATAATATGCTGATTCATGTTCCCTTGCATTTTGCAACTATGAGGTCCATGGTTAGTCTGGCTTTCGCCAGACCAAACTCAATCTTTTAAGAAATCGAAAAGGAATCGCCGGCAGATCAGGCTGAGTTCACCCAGCCTAGTCCATGGTAGGCGCCCGATAGAAATATTGTTTAATTTTGCGATTGAGATATCCACGCACTGGCGCCCCCCCTGCGACGTGTTCGCCCCCGGTTTCAGAGCTATTCTAAATGCAAAAATGCATAGAGAGAGTTATGACAAAACCGTGACTGTTAACAAACTATAAGCTATATAAGGCAGGCCCTATGCTAGGCCTATTATACAACATAAATTGTCACTAGGCTATGCTGGCGACCCAAATAAAATCTCCTTTGGGAACCAATGGCTTACAGTATCAAGCGGACTTAAGCTGCCACCTCTTGGCGAAAAGTTAATAGTTTTGCATATCAGTAGTAATTAGAGCTGTCAAAATAACTGATTAATTTCGATTAATTAATTTGAGAAAAAATAACTGATTTAAAAAATTAGTGCAGATTAATCGATTCCGTATGACCTTTGACCCCGAGCCATTCTAGTCAGTAAAAATTAGACTGTAAAAAGGAGAGAGAAGAAAACGTGCTGCCTGGATCATTGATTGGAACATTTACTTTTAAAAAACGGCCTGATGGTGTTGATAAAAAATAAAGTGTTGAAAATAAAGTCCTCTGCAATGTCTGCAGCAAGGAATTTGCATATCACCAGACTTCATCAACTCTATAGTCGCACATCAATGCAAAGAAAAAAGTGTTGACATTGAGGGGAGGGTTAATTAATTTTCATTGTGTCCCCTAGGTTATATCTGTGGCCTGAAATGCCTTGTATGTGAAAAAAAAACTTCTTCCCGAAGCACATTTGAATTGATTTACTCAGAATGTTAGGTAGATTACCTAGATTATTATGCCAATTATTTGAACAGTGAAAATAATAATAAAGAGTTTTTGAACTGTAATGGGGCAATTCCATGCAAAGGTCATCCTTACATGGAAAAAAAAAGTTTTGCATATGCAAATAGGACTGTTGTTAAAATCTTCATTTAGGTCTATATTTTATTGTTTGTAATTGATCTGATTGAATTTGATGGAGAATGACTCTTTTTACATCATAAATATGGTGTGCAACCAGAAACAACATTTTCACATGGTAATATTATACATATTTAAAAAGTGGATAAATGGACCCAAGGTTCAAACAAATTGTGTCATTTGACAAATTCCAGATTGACAAGGGAATGGTAGAGCAATGTCTATGCTCAGCTTGCATTTAAGAGCACAACTCCTTACATTTGTAAGGTTTTTGTTTTTAAGTCAGCAAGTTCCATGGCCATGTCACATCCATAACGTTTTATAGGAAAAGGTTATGCTACACATACAGTGTTGATGCGACAATGTCCATAGTGTCTGTGCAAAGCTGATTTATATCAATGTAAAGTGTGATGACCAAATTGTGCCCCTTTTTACTTTTAAAACCTTTAATGGTGCGTAATGGATGTGACGTTATGGATGTTACATAATGTGAATTTACAAGACTGGGGACTTTATTATACCTCAAAGCCGATAAAACGTCTGTTCTGGTGGCATGTCAGTTTCAACGCATTTCACCTTAGTGTTTACAATTGACATTTCAAAGAATATTAGGTTGATCAAAACCAAAGGGAGGCCTTGCCTAAGCATTAGCAAAACAAACATAATATTAAAATACCTCCAGTGATTAGCCTAGCCATAGCCTATTTTCAAGTGGCCTAATAACGAAAATCTGAGCGATTATCTTCCTGTAACTGTTATACTGGTGTTGTACAGTAACTGGATTATCGTGTTAGCTGGTGAAGATGGCTGACTTTGCAGCTGGAGTTAACATAGCAACCTCCTTCTGTTGCAGATCTGTTCAGCCTGCCGTTCACGTCTGCTAAACACAGTTTAATTTTAAATGTGACGCGATATGCCAGCATTTGAAGTGTCAGGTCCTCTGTAGCTAATACCCACAGAGTAACATGAGTAAGGGCAGCAATAAACTAGATGTACCGCATAGCGGTACAAAATATTACCGCCTCTCAGTACTGCATATTCTCTTCGCAAAAATAAATCACGCTTGTCAATTTGTCTCCATCTCCTACTCATGCAACTCATGTGCATGTAAATGAGTGTGTGCATATGTGAGTGTGCTTTTGTTTATAAAAGTGTGTGTGTGTCTGTGTGTGTGCATGTGCGTATGCGTGCCTGTGTGTGTGTGTTTATGTGTCTGCATTCATGTGGGTGGGTGTTTGTGCATGTGTGTGTGCTTGCCGGTCTGTATGTGTTTATGTGTGTGTGTGCTTGCCTGTCTGTATGTGTGCGACTGTGCGTGAGTGTGTGTGTGTGTGTGTGTGCGCATGTGCATGTGCGTGTGTGTGCATGTGCGTGTGCATGTACTTTATGTGTGCAAATCACAAATGAGTGGGTATGGGTTAGGTTGATGTGGGCTCTTGAGACTAACATACCATAAATATGTTGTCATCTTGGGTGCAACGGTTCAGGTAGGGCTAGTTATTTAGGGGAGTGGCCACCAAGTTTCATGTTCCCTGGTGTTTCAGTAACCCGGGAACTGACCAAAATTGATGACGGTAAAAGAAAAAAATAAATGTTTTTTTTATATTTTGAATGACTTGTTGTCCTGATTCTTCCTGTGAATCTTAGTGGGCTGAGGAAGCAATAATTTCATCGGTAGTTTTTCATGATTAGCCTACTATTTCAATTGTTTCATATCAAAATTCACTACTTAATTATGTGTTTTATGTAGTTTGTCGAGGACTGGTTCAGACACGTCACATCCATAACGTGAAACCGTCACATCCATAACGCCAGTTTTTCCTACATAATGCATTATGAAAATGATGCATAGTTTCAAAAACACACTTTTTGTGTTCATTCAAGTCTCCTTCATGCTACATATCATAGTTTCAGCAGTTTCCTTCAAAATTCACAGAGTTTGTACAAAACATGTAATCTCTCACAAAAGTGAGTCCATTTCATGTCACATCCATAACGCTGATAAAATGCCTTGTATTCTTAGGATGAAATTGATTATATAAAATTTGAGGATTTCTCAGTATTCAGAGGACAGAGGTTACATTAAAAGTTATGCAAATTAATTCACTGATACTAATTTTGCCCCCACTCTAAGGCATTTTGTTTACCAATATGAGTCCAATTGTCACATCCATAACGCTGGAACTGCCCAATGTCACTAATGCTGATTATTCAATGATTCATTTGAATTTAAATATTTAAAATACTTTCACAGCAAAAATTATATATGCGATTAATTTAGATTAATTAATCACAGAGTATGTAATTAATTAGATTAATTGTTTTAATCGATTGACAGCCCTAGTAGTAATACATTTCACGCAGCTGTGTGAATCACGGAAAAGCAAAACTTCTAAATGGAACCCAACCCACTGTACAGTAGCTCAAGGTCTGTGGCTAAAGCAGCCATAATGAAAGCGTTATCATTGTTTGGATACTTCACACACGTGTTTTTTAATCGCATAGACTACTACTACCAAGCTGGAATCAAAGCACATCGACTCCCCTCTCACACCCTAAACACGCACTTCGAACAAACAAAAAACGTCTCAGTCTCACGGTATAGCCAGAATGATTTTTGTAGCACGTGCTACAAATATGTGTAGGTACAGCCCTGCCCTGGATACATCTCTCAACGTGCGCTCTAAAACATTTGGTTTAAATGGAGATATAGATCACGGGTGTGTTAATAAATCTACATTGTGGCGAGTTGACACAAATTATTCACTTTGACGAATTTATGTAGTTTTAGTCCTAGTTACTTTACTTTGAGCCATGCTCTTCCTTACTTGAATCACCTTTGAAAATAGAGGATTGAAGTAGCCTATATGGGTGTTTGGGAATGAACGTTGACTCAGATGCTTTTTGAGACTTTGAGCTAAATGTTCCAGCCCGGTGTTTAGGATGCATCATAGACAGGTTATCTTTCAGGTAGCCTATATATTTTCCATTAGAAAACCATCACGTAGCGAACGTGTTGTGGCTAACTCACTTAGCTCCTGTTAGTAACCTAGGTTATGGTCATAAGCAAATGAGATGACAGTCGAAATATGCAATTAGTGCTGTTATCAATTTTCTTGGTAGCCTATAACCGCATTTATGGTTTTCTACAAATACATCAATAATCAAATTGGCCTCCATCACTCAACCAATGCTAACGGTAACATTATTTTACCTACTCTAGGCTATTGATATAATTTACAATGTAGCCTACCTGCAGTAAAAACCAAGCATGTCCGATAAACATTCTCAGATTTATTTCGGCTTCAAGAAGAAATGGGAATTACATGTCATGCAGAAATTATCCTACCCTTATTAGACGTTCTCTGCGGTAAACTACAGTCTTGTCCATCTGGTGCCATCTGGTGGACAAACGACTACGTGACGCCAATACTGGAAATGCAGGCAAATTATTATGATGAATATTTGGTTTTCCTTTAATCCCACTGAATTTGTAATTATGTATCAGCCAATTGCCGATACTGATGGTATGTGCGTGCCTGTGTGTGTGTGTGTGCGTGTGTATATGTGTGCACCTCCATCTACAGGCCAATGAGTGTACAGTCACTAAATGTACACATAACTTAATTTTTTTAGACCCTGGATGAAATTCTACGAAACTTGGCATACCCCCAGAGAATGTCAGGTTAATCATACACATAACATTTGGTGCAGTTCTGAACATCTTAACTGAAGAGAGGGGCGATTAAAGCAGAATGATATTGCATTTTCATTTATTACCGGGGGGTGGGGGGTGCAAATCACAAATGAGTGATTATGGGCTAGGTTGATGTGGGCCCTTGAGACCAACATACCATTAAAATGTCTTCATCCTCGGTGCCCCCGGGGACCAAACTAAATTTTTCCGTAAAAGTCTAGTGGGGCTACATACCCACCAAATTTCATGTGCCCGGGTATCATTGACCGGGAAAAAAAAAAAACTTTGACAATCCCTATATGACCGCTTCGCTAGCGGCGGTCATAATTACCTATAGTCTCCTTATAATAACAATATGTCTTCATTACAGTTTACACTTTCTCAAATCATATATTCTTGGTTTCATAAAAATATGGAAAAGACTATTGTAAACAGTCAAAAATACTTAAATATAGCAGTGCAGCAGATAACATGTCATGTCTCCAGAAAGAAGTCTTTAAAGCAGGAATTTCAGTGTTCAAATTGTCTATTCGTGCCAAGAATCAGGCCATGGAGTTTTGAACCATGGTGCAGCTTATTTATGACATGGAGTCAGGGACTGTTGATGTGAGCAGTTCGATATCGGAGATGGGCGGAGATGAATGTATGCATGAGATATACAGCATGTGAGAGTATGATCAGGATTGCTGATGTTGCTGCATGTTTCAAATGAACAAGTAACATCTAATGGGAGTCCACCAAGGCTGATCATCTTAAGTAAGACTGTGCCTAGTCAATATATAGGTGGAACAGAGAGCAAACAGTGAGAACAAACATATGAGAGATAATTTTAAGATTTTTTTTAAACTGTGTGCTTGTGTATGAGAAAACATTTTTTGTAGCTCACACTCAAAATAAATTGAAATAAAATGTGTATGTGGCCAGTGTTTGTGGTCATTTGGCTACAGTCCTGAAGCAACATCACCATCTGCTGGGCTGTTTTGCTCGCTGAATTCCTCTCATAATGGTCTCACATCGACAGCAGTCACTTTTGCTCCAGCATTAGATTTACAACCTTAAACGAGGGACTCACCAGGTGGTAGTCAAGGCTCTATGCCATTTGTAATGACTGATATTGATCCGTTACCTAAAGCAACCCTCCAGACCCTATTGATATGCCAGAGGTACAGCGGGGAAAATAAGTATTGAACACATCAACATTTTTTTCAGTAAATGAAATTAAATTACATTTTCACCGGATATTAGTATTAACTTAGGTAATCTACACATATATAAAAATCCAAACATTAATGTCTAAAAGTAGAGTTATGAGTAAAAAAGGATAATGGCACAGGGAAAAGTATTGAACACGCTAAGAAAAAGCAGTACACAAAGGCAAGGATTGGCAAGGAACAAAGTGGAATCTATAAGTAGTTAGAGAAATTATCCCTCCTATTTGTGCAGATTGATATAAGCTGGGTTAGTACATACTGGTGGGCTATAAAAAGTTTTTTTGTTACCAAGGTGTCACACAAGAAACATTTCATGATGGCTAAAAGCAAAGAGCTCTCCCAAGACCTTTGCAACCTTATTGTTGCAAACCATATCAATGGAATGCACTTCAAAACTTCAAATAGCTTCATTGGAAGTATACTTACTGAAAAAAATGGCGCTGTATATGTACCTCAGTACGCTTGTTATTTTTTATTTATTATTTATTTATTTATTTTATATATTTTATTTATTTACTCATTATTTAGCCTGTGTCTATGGAGAGAAGCACACAAAAAGCAGAGGGAAGGGTTGTTGGTCAAGAGTAAAAAAGGAGACAGCTTTAGACAGAAATCATTGGCATAGGTAGCTTACTGTATCTGCAATATAATATATCTAAAAAGACTAATAAAATTGATAATAATAGCAAATACAAAATGCTAATGATATGTTGCTTTTCCTGGATGAAGAGTTGTCTACATTCATCCTATGGTCTCCAAATGTAGCACTTTGTGTTCATAACAATGATAAAATAAATAATTTGATCTAATATATAAAATCACTCAGACCATCTCTTATCCGGACCAGTTTCTATTTTGACTGGTCATTTTCTGGAAAAACGATTTGGTGTTCTGTTTACAACCCCGAATCAGAAAAAGTTGGGGCGTTGTGTGAAATGCAATAAACAGAATTAAATCTCTGAAACTAATATTTGGCTGCAAAAAGGACACAGACAACATATCAAATGTTGAAAATGATGACTATTTCATGGAAAATATACATTCATTTTGAATTTGATACCAGCAACACGTTTCAAAAAAAGTTGGGACGGGGGCAAAAAAATGCTGAAAAAGTTGAGTAATAAAGGGGAATGTTTCACAACTAATTAGGGTAACTGTGAAAAACAAGAACTGAGTCTCTTAGAAGTAAAGATGTGGAGGTATTCATCAGTCTGTGTAAACCTGTGTGGACATATAAAGAAACAATATAATTTTAATGATTCTTAACATAAAATTGTGAAGTATTTGGGGAGTTCATCATTTACAGTATACTTTACAGTACATACTATCATTAAAATATTCAGAGAATCTAGAGAAATCTTTTCAAACAAGGGATAGAGCTGAAAAACAATATTGGACCTCAGATGACACTGCATTAAAACCTGTTTCTGTAATGAATATCATTGTTGGGCTCAGGAAAACTTCTAACTATTGTCTATGGACACAGTTTGATACTCAGTTCAGAAATGCTAGTCTAGTGTAAACTTTACCATGCAACAGCCAAAATTAAACAGAAATACCACCTTCTATCTGAGCCTGAGCTTGTTTAAAATATACTGAGGTAAAGTGTAAAAAGGACCTGTAGACCAATCAAAATTTGCAATTATTTTTGGAAACCATGGACTCATATGGGCTAAAGAGGAGAGGGCCTATCCAAGTATCCAACCTATCCAACTTGTTTTTGTGCTCATTCATCGAAACCAACAATTTCGTGCCCATTCATCGAGGTGCATTAGTGACAGCATGGGCATCTTGCACATCTGGGAAGGCACAAGAAATTCTGAATGATGTATACAGGTTTTGAACAACATACAGCCATCCAGTCAATGTTTTTCCAGAGAAGACCTTGACTATTTTGGGAAAACAATGGCAAAAATGAATTCTGCACATATTTAAACCGTATTTCTCCACAGAGGAAGAGTCCAAATGCTAAAAAGGCCTGTCTCCAGTCCAGACCTGTCAAATTACGTGCATCATGTAATTAATACTGTCAACAAATAATAACAACCACAACAACAAAACCCCCCATACTGTTGAGCAACTGAAATCCTATATATCAGGCAGGAATGGAACAACATTTCATTCTCAAAACTCTAACAACTGGTCTCCTCTGTTCCTACACATTCACAGAACTTTGTTAAATGAAGAGGTGAAGCAGCACCGTGGTATAAAACTATACAATCCTGTCCCAACTTTTTTTGAAATATGTTGTTGGCATCGAATTCAAAATGAACATATATTTTCCATGAAAAAGTCAGAAGTTTTTTCAACATTTGATTTGTTGTTTATGTAATTTTTGCTGCCAAATGTGGGTTTAAGAGACTTCTTAGATATTATCACAGTCTGTTTTATTTGCATTTTACACAGCGTCCCAACTTTTTCTGTTTTGGGCTTGTAGTTAGGGAAAGTGGATAGACTTTTTTTCCGCCAATCTGCAAAAAAATTTCTTACCAATAGCTTTTTTTACTATGTGTTCCTATAGGTGTCTAGTAACACCTCCCAATTTATCCACGGCCAAATCCTCGGGGAAACACCTGGAGAGCCCATCACATTTGGGGTGCCCAGAGAGACTAGGCGAAAATAATGAAAACATTTTGTTGACCAATATTAGCTTTTGAGATGTCTAACTAGGGGTTTTTAGGGGTGCTGCATCTATCCCAGCCATAAGTTTTGAGTAAAAATGAATCCAAGTCCATAAAAAATCCATAACAAGTGGTTTTATTGAACAATTACAAAACAAAACTTTCTTAATCAGTTTAAAATTTAACAAACCTCATCCCTCAACTCCCCTGCACTTCCTCACTCCTGTTATCTTCTGGCTGGTTGATGTTCTGGCAAGAGTTACCATGACAGTTCCAACAAGCAGAAATACACTTGACTCCTTGCTTTTTACAGCAGCACCTGAGAGTGTCACAGACGCCTGCACAATTGCAGCTGACAAACTTCAGAAGGTAGTCTGGTGCAATGGGATCTGGTGTGACTAGTGCATAATCATGTTCTCCTTGTTTCTATCCACACTCAAGGACATCTAGTGATGGATTTTGTAGCAGTAGCCAATCTCTGGTCTGGAGATATGCCCGCAGAGAGTGCTATGCTGCACCTCCTGTAGTCGGAGGTAGTTTCTAAGGCTTGACACTAGTTATGTTGTCCTCATGAGTTTTACATGTTGCTCACTGTCCACCCTCAACGTTGGACACTCTTTTCTCTCTATCTCTCTCTCTCACACACACACACATTTATGCACATTGACTCTCTCACAAACACACTCACAACCACACACCCACACATCTATGCACATTGACTCTCACAAACACAAGAACTTGTTCGCATAGACTACGATTATTATGCTGCATTTTCAAACTGAATACGATCATTTAGGTTTCAGGTCAGCACTGTGGCATAGGCTACCTCAAACTTTCATCGGAACAGCATAGTCTGTGTAACGTCCTCGTGACTTTCTTAGCCTATAGGCCATGCCTGTGAAATTGGTTCATCTCTGTATCTGAGTCACACAGTTGGATCCGTTTTATCAGAGAATGTCTAAACGGGCTCTGGTTTCATATCTGAAACAACATTTTGAAGATTGGGCCACTACAGCGACAGAAGGGCCCCAGTGGAGAAAACATGTCAGTTACAAACGTACACACAGATGATTCATCCCTGGAGCGTAATGCGTCGCGGGCACGTTTCAAATACGTCATCGCGGGAGATCCAGACACAGAGCTAGACGGACCAGCAGCGAATTCCTCGTAAGTGTCAATCAAATGTTGAGATAATAATTTCTTATGTATGTAGATTATAGACAATTTGTGTGTAATACAGTCAGTGGAAATTGTGTACATATTCTTAATTTTACACACAGTAGGCTAGGTTACAGGTGGTGCCAAGAGTGTTCAGACAAGTTTTTCCAAAGTTGTGCCGCCCGGCGTGCCAGGGTATTTCGCGTTCCGCTAACTCCCTGGATATATGATGGGACACTAGTCACCAGTCAGGATTGCAGAGAAATCATTTGGTCCTCGATTTGGTCACCGTTGTCTAATGTAAACTTAGCATACCAACTTGTAGCCAAAAAGTCACGCAACTCCTCACAATACAGCAACACCCTTGTTGGGAGGAAGTGCATATTCACATCAGTTTTACGGAAATGTACAAAAATGTCTGTCTTTAAGATAGAATATACATGTTATTGTTATAGTAGGCCTAGATTAACTATTTCGATATATCTTTCTGTATGTTGGCTTCAGTGGACCCATTGATTTAAGTTTTAATCTACGCTGCAATAATACAAACTGCAATATATATCACACTTCTTAAGCTCTCCTGTCCCTTTTCTGCAGTTTGTTATATTATGCGATGTGGTTTGTATAAGTTATACAACTTATCTCAAGCCATTGAATACAGCTTGCGCCCGCCCGGTATACAACTGCTCAACTGCAGTTGTGCATCCATTCCTGTGAAGAAGGGATGTGTGGAGTGATTCTGCTTGAGATCTGCGCTTCTTTCTCGTTCTTGGTTTTGCTTATGTTTTGTGAAATATATACACACACACACACACACACACACACACACACACACACACACACACACACACAAATCCTGAAAGGCAGAAAGAAAGACGGAAGGTCGTGCCTGACAGGCATACAGCCAGTCGCGCGCCTATGCCGGTCAGACCATGATGACGTTATGCTCCCCCCTCCCACCAAGGAATCGTGTTGGACCACTGTCCTTTACTGACGCTTTCTCTGATGTTTAGCTCCTTCTGCAGAGCCATTGCACTTCTTCTGAAGGCCATAGGCAGTCACCTAGAAGTACACATGATTAATA
>NW_027468774.1:35478687-35516187 GCF_046254945.1 Alosa pseudoharengus
CTTTTGCATGGCATCTAATAATATTAATATTCAAATATCAGAAGTGTGAAAGGATTAGCACACCCACAAGACACACACACACACACACACACACACACACACACACACACACACACACACACACTACACACACACACACAGTGATCGAGTTTGAGAGTGCAAGAGATATTTCGTATGCTGGTTTCTTTCACTTCTTCCTCCTCCCTCACTGCTAAGAGAATAATCAAGTTTGACACATCTGTCATCGGGGTCAATAGACCAGATAAACCAGAGAAAGACTGAATGGTGTATTTGTTGACAAAAAGAAAGATAGAAAGAAAGATAGAAAGAAAGACAGAAGAAAAGAAAGGTAGAGCACCAGGAAGAACATGGTGTTATTGTCTTGTGTTTCGCAGCCACATTTTCGAGGTTTTGATGGGTGTTGAGCAACCCTGACATCTAGACACAGTTGTGGGACACACTCATGTGCGTCTGCCCCGCAGCAGAGCACACACAGGCATGCTCCGTGACCCACTCACACTTGGAACAACATGCTCTCTCCATCTGGCTCAGGGCACAAGAACCGTGCTTTCCCCTCCCTGCCTTCCTCCTCCTCCTCCCTTTCCCTCTCCCTCCTCTCCCTCTCCCTCCCTCTCTCCTTCTCACTCTATCCCCGCCATCTATCACTCTATCACATCTATAGTGTCTTGTGGGTCATCATCTTTACTGCCTGGACTCTGCATCATCTTACAGAATATTTCATTTTGGCGGACATGAACATTGCATATACTTTACATAAAGCTAGAACCAAACTGTAATGTAACTGTGTGTGTACATGTATATTGAGATGAGGCTTTTATACACAAAGACTAATGCTGGAGTTATATCCCTTATACTGCTTACCTTAATATACTCGTGATAATATATTTGTCTCCTTAGTCACATACTGTACACAAGTGTACACATCTTGGTAAATAGATTGCATGCCGTTGTTTGGGTCTCTTGTGATTTATAGCAATCTAATTTGTGTTGTGATCAATTTGTCTCACTTGTTTCCACTCGAGAACAATATAGCAAAATTGTACAGTATGTTCTAGTCAGTGTGTGTCTGTGCAAAGCATTATTGTAGTCTATGTACACCGCGAGTCTTCTCCTCTTGTGACCTATCAACCACATCTGACCTCATACAGAAGGAAATGTAATGCTTACAGCCTTTTACATAACTGCCATTCTCACAGGCCTGACTCAGTGTCTCATTCTGCTGACACTCTCCCACACTCTGCCCCAACCACGTAGCCTAACCTTGTTCCTTTTCCGTTCATCGTGGGCACTCTGTGTAGGGTATATAACTTATTCTATGTGGCGGAAGCTTGTATGCGGGTTGGCAGCAGGTTTACTGGCTGGATGCCTTGCAGGCCATGGTGCAGAATGAAGGCCGCAAGGCATGACAGGACTGTCCGGTAACATGCCTGTCTAAAATAGCCATCAATCTGCCGTTAGTTTAGGACCTAGAGAGATAGCTAAATCAAATTGCAACAGCGGGTATTGCATTGTGTTGTGTCACCTTGTGGGCATCTGACTTCAGGGCCTGCTCTAGTTTCCCAAATTCCAAATTCTGTGCTATGGTATTTCAAAAGAGAGGCCTACAGCCTTGAGCAAAATCAGTAGAAAGGCAATGAAGAAAACCTAGCTGGGGAATGGCACAGGAAATTGTCAAACAACAGAGAGACAGTTTGGAATGGGGGATTAGAAAGAGGAGAGAAACATGTTTCAGGAAGATAAACCTTTGCGTGTAGAGGAGAGTGGGTTGGCTGGTTATTGGCCAGCTGCATTTTCTGACTTTGGGCTCCCTCTAGTGGAAGGATTATGTCGAGTCGAGAAAACCCACTGCCTGGTCAGAGGAGTCGGTGCACCTCTCTGTCATCCCCAACCCTGTGGCTCTGATGCGCCCCCCCACCGCCCCCCCCACCCCCTACAACTGCAAACGCTGATTCAGAAATCAGAGAGGGTAGATAAGATATTTGAATGAAATTTACAACAAAACCGTCCTCATTTGATTTGGGGTCATCTGTAGACCAGTGGGTGTTCATGTGTAAAGGTCTTTGTGTGTCTGGGTTGTTTGTGTTGGTCTCAGGGCATTCCAGAGCAGTGCTCTCTCTCACATATTTATTTGACCCATATTTGACAGCTGTTTTCATCCAAACAGACGTTTGCAAAACAGATTACATCCCATTTGGGGTAAAATGTCAAGCGTCACAAAGGGAGCAATGAAAAGAAAAGTATGGGTTGTGAGTTCATGTTGAGCACCAAGAGCAATGCTAGACATGAACAGAATTGCCGGCCATGTGGCATACACAACCTCATGAGGAAATTTGGATAGTTGGACGCTGTTTGTCTTGGCTGCTTCTAAGATGTGTCAAGCAGTGGGGGTGACCTTAGCCTATTTAAATGTGGTGTGGTAAACACCCAAAGCTAGTGAAGAATTCATTATGAGTATGTTCAAAGGCACAAGTATGGGCAAGATGGCATATAGGAAGTTGTAGGGCATATGGGGCCCAGAGCACATGCACACACACACACACACACACACACACACACACACACACACACACACACACACACACACACACAATGCAGCAGCTGCTATCCATACCTGTGTCTATTTGGGGGTAGCTGGGCCCTGTAGCAGTCTAGTATGGGAGATATCTGTGGGCTGCTGTGAGTCAGAGCCTGGCCTATGGACACTGTGTCCCTCACGGCTCGGCAGAGGGAGAGGACAGTACACTGGCAGTCATGCATGCAGTGCCACTTTAGAGTGACTAACACGTGATTGACCCTTCGGATGGCCCTCCATGTGTCCACGTTTTTATTGTTTACATGTGGATGCAGTGGCAGGGACAAGGGGTCCCTGCAATCATGCATAAATCCATCTATTAATCATGTCATTGCCGGATTACGTAATTCCTTAATCAGCACTGGAATCGAATGGGGAACCTGTTTATGAGAGTGTTCTTGCTTTCCTCTTTTAGGCCAGAGAAGAGAGACAGCTTCATATCAGTCATTATATGAACATGTGCTCAGAAAATCCCCACAAGTATGTACACATGATCATAGTGTGTGGGTGTGGTGTGTACATGGTCATAGTGTGTGTTTGTGTGTGTGTGTGTATGTTTATGTTCGTACTGTATGTGTATGTGTGTGTGTGTGTGTGTGTACTGTATGTTTGTATGTATGTGTGTGTATGTGTGTGTGTGTGTGTGTATGTGTGTGCGCGTGTGCGTGTGTGTGTGGAAGTGGAAGAGAATACTGGTGTTCTCGATTGCCAGGAGTAAACTCCGACCATGCTCCCCAAAACTGTGACATATATTGGGGCACACACTAAAGAACAAACCAATGAAGTGACCATCGTGGCTCAGCAGCCGGTCCTTTTTAGGGGGGGGGGGGTCTGGTGATCGTTGGGGTTGCTGACGTACTTGTGTTATTGAGACATAAGCAGAATGCCAGGCAAAGTACCCTGATCCTGTTGCCGCATAGTGTGTTTGTGTTTTAAATCTCTCCGTGTGAAATCAAGAAGGAAAGTACAAAGGTTCAGGCTCTCTTTGTTCTGAGGATATAATGATGATGATGTACAATTACATTCCAAATGCGTGCTGGGCATTTAACATGACTCAAAGCAGATGGTTATCGTGCTTACGGACTGTGACAAGTTTATCATATTACCTACAGTATATTGAGCTCTACTTCCTATTTGTAGGTTTGGTCTACATCTACTGAAATAACTATGCACTTACTCCAGCGCCTTGTTTAGGATGAAGCCCACCTGCTGCTTGCTACAAGCTCTTTTGTCTTACTCACACAGATGTTTTTTTTGTGTTGTCTCACTCACACACACACTCGTGTGTAATGTTCCGGTGTGTTCTGCCATGCTCCAGTATGGAGACATAAAGCCATGCAAGAAAGTCAGCTGGTATTGGTATTGTTTCTGGAGTCCAGCTTTTGTGCCAGCTCACTCCACTGAAGTCTTTCTCTCTCTCTCTCTCTCTCTCTCTCGCTTGCTCTCTCTCTGTCTTTCTCACTCTCTCTCACAAGAACACACACACACACACAATGAAACACATACAGACTTTTGATGCTGCTCCATCTCAAGCAATCCTAAAATATGAATCCCATTTACTGTAGTATTTCCAAAGTGAGGACTTGGGACTCTTAGCATCTCCAGCTTTGGCTGAAAATTTACCTCTAGGCTGTAACTCACACACACAAATACATAAAGAATGAGATTGTTATTCTGGCATGCCTGGCATGTGGAATATACGTGCTGAGCTACAGGGGAATATTTTAGCATGAGGTAGTGAATTCCATTAGTGAATTCCAATAGTGACAAGAGAAATCAAGGCCTCGTCACCGGAAGAGGCTGCATAGTTATCTGCATAGGTGTGCATCTGTGTGTCACGTAGCCACATTATAGCCTCTGGGTGAATTATTTTGTATGATTTTTTGTATCGGCTAGATTTATGGATACATGGGATGAAAATGAAATGAATGTACCAAGCTCAGGCGAATGCCTATACACATTTATAGGCCTATATACAGAGGAGGTTTCCCTGGTCTATTGGTCGCATTAGTAGACTGCTCACTTTGTTCTCTGGTGGATAGATAATGGGGCACCATGTAATTTCTCCTCACAGAGAACTTCACAAAGCACTGGCTGAGTGACGCTTATTCTTATGTAAGTCACCTTTCCCCTAAACACCCCAGCTCTGTTCTATAGAGCAGCTTTGGCAGCTCTTGGCCATGAAAAAACCCCCCCCCCCCCCCCCCCCCCCCAACCTTCGCCTTGTCCCGCTTCGCTACTCCCATTAATTGGTCACACACACATACGCACACTATGGAGTCATATGACAATGTAATCTGGGCATGCGTTTCTGGACAGAGATGCAGTAATTGGTTCAGCTTCACGGTTGCTGTGTCTGATCCCTTAGTTTGTGTCTGGACTCTTCATTTACCAATAACCCCAATGGATGTTTTTTGTCAATAGCACTGCTGATTGGCTACCCAGTGCCGCTGGTAATGAACTTGTAATTGGTTGGCTGAGAAGCTGTCCGGCTTCTGATTGGTGTAGAGGGTCTATGGGGTTTCGCCAATTGATTGGCTAAGCTGAGAAGCACTTAATGTTGCTCGGCTGTGCCTCTGGCCCAGACAGCGGGATTACGGAACAGAACAGAACAGGCCCCAGCAGTACCACCCCCTCCTTCTTCCCCACCACTCTCTTTCTCTCTCTCTCTCTTTCTCTTTCTCACTCACACGCTCACACATACACTCTCCGATGGAGCTTCTTTCTCAAATGAAGCCAGCTGGACATCTCGCCGCCGCCAGAGTTGAGCGCAGTGGACGTGAGCCTCTGACCACAGCTGAACTTCTGCCACCACATTCCTCCATCAGCTCAGCCATCCGTACCTCGCAGTCTCCGCAGGACACTTTTCAGATGCTGATGTTAGAATTAAGTGTAGATGTGTACGTTTGTGTGTTAGCTCGCTAGTGTGTGTGTGTGTGTGTGTGTGTGTGTGTGTGTGTCTTTGTTGCCGGGATACAGCTTCCTCATGCTATCTCCAATGGAGGTCATCCTGAATCTGGTAACTCCTGAGTCCTCGCCATCCAACTCTCCTACAAACACTGTGAGTGCATCATTTGGATTGAGTGTACATATGTTTGTGTGTGTACATGGGTCTAAATGGGTCTTCACTGTGCCAATGTGTGTGTGTGTGTGTGTGTGTGTATATGTGTGTGTGTGTGTGTGTGTGTGTGTGTGTTTTCATGTGTGAATGAAAGAGCGAGTATAGATGGTCAAAAAGACTGAATGAATTGATTTCCATTCAGAGGTGAATTTACTATGTGTTTCTGTGTTTGTGTGTGTGTGTGTGTGTGTGTGTGTGGAGTGAGAGAGAGAGTAGACTTGATAACTGTGCTACCTGTATTTTGTTTCTTGTGTGCATCTGTACACATCTGTACACATCTGTACATAGGCTTACTGACTTTTTCGATGGTGCTTTGTCAACGGTTTGGCTTAGTAGGTCTTCTGTTTGGTTCAGTTTGTGAAGGCTTTGGCTCCTGAGAATATGGGTTGGGGTTCATTTGGTTCTTTTCAGATGCATCACATGGTCTTTTAAGTCCTCTCCACAAATGTAGGGCTTCTGCTGAGCCCTGTACCAAGTGTGTGTGTGTGTGTGTGTGTGTGTGTGTGTGTGTGTGTGTGTGTGTGTGTGTGTGTGTGTGTGTGTGTGTGTGTGTGTGCATGCATGTGTGCGTGTATTTGTGCGTGTGTGTTTGTGGGTGTTTGTGGGTGTTTATTTCACGCGTAGTTGCATGCAGACCAACACATAGAGTTATGTAATTGTCCATGGATGGTGAATGGGCCCATTGTGAGAGTTCGCCTCAGACCCCTTAAAGAAACAAAAAAGCGGATTTCCATGAAAAACTGCCCTTTGTCTGAGCAGAGGGGGCTTAGTCTAAAGCGAGGGAGAGAAGGGAGCGATTGAGGCAGAGAGAGGGAGGTAGAGAAGCCCAGGGAAGAAAAGAAAGAGGAGGAATGGAACTGGCTAGAAGAGAGGAGGAGGGCATGGAGGCCAGAGGGGCTGCTGTGAACAAACTCTTTGGGCTACTGAGGTCTGACCCCTGGGCAGCACTCATCATCACATCTCCAAGCGTAGCTAGGCAGGAGTGCTGCACTGCCCTTTGCCAATACCAGGCAAACTCCAGAAAATCATAATATTCTCTCTTTTGAGTTGGCAGTGCATGCAGTTGGTATCTGGGTTATCCATAAATAATGGTTTGTACGTGTTCACTATAAATACCAGAGAGTTTGAGTTACAGTTTGAGTTACAGATATGCTGGTTAATGTGATTTGTTTCCTTTATTTGCCCACTTTTATGCCCTTTGTATGTTTTTATGACACACTCTCTCTCTCACACACACACACACATACACACACCACTGTATAATTAACGGCCTCAGTGAGTGGCCCATTTGAACTGTGCATTATAAAAGCACCGCAGAAACCCCTGAGCACATTTCATTTCCCTCTTTCTGTTCAGTGGAAATCAAATTGCTGATAAGAAGGGCACTTGTATTGCCTAAGCAGGGGAAATCAGTACCAAATCATCTCTCTCGCTCGCTCTAGCTATCCCTCTCTCTCTCTCTCTCTCTTTCTCTGTGTGTGTGTGTGTGTGTGTGAACAGTTTGTTCTCGCTGTAATTGGGCTTGTGTGATGGATTTTCTATGGCAATGAGATCGATCCACCTATAAAGCTGGCCCATGAGAGGCAGGCAGTTGAGGAGAGTGGAGAGGTGATAAGGCCTGTCTGTTTCTGCTTGTGTAAATTCATGGGGGCAAGTTTTTTTTTAAACTTATTATTCATACACACATTTCCTACAAAAACATGCTAATTGCTTCAAGCTCTGGCAATTTCTCTGTCTAGCTAAGTGTCTGGAGTGTCTGAAATATCTTGCTCAGGGTCATGTGCCTGAGGCATCTCCGACAGGCTTGGCGTCTAAGTGTAGCTTTTTTGATGTGTAGCACTCAGATGCCAAAATTAAAAGCTCCATTAATACTGCGCCTTTTCAGTGGTAAGCCCCTGCTGCCGACCCCTGACCTCAGAGTGTTGCATGGCTATGTTACCTTAGCTGACCTGACTTGCAGACTACAGGGACACACTGTTTTTTGTTTTGTTTTTTGTTATGTTTATTTAGGGACACATTTTACCTGTATGACAAACAATACAGAACTCATGAAACTGTAAATAATGTTACACTTCACTGAAATGAACTAAATATTTACATGAAATGCACTTCTTTAATAGCCTGGAAATCTAGACCCTAGCACCCTAGTGGCAGCAAATTACATAGTCTAGCAACTCTCCCTTGGCTTGCGAGCTGGAAAAATTAAACTTTGATAAGGTAGGGTGACCAGATTTGGGTTTGTGAAAAAGAGTTCAGTGTGTGGGGGGGGGGGGGGGGGGTGATGGGGGGTCAACAGACAGTGACTACCGGTATGTATGATAATGAGCTTGATTGGCCGGCCCAACGCTAACAGAAAAACACTGCCTCAAAAGACTATTTTGAACACTTGAAAGTTTTCAATGTACAAAAACAATAATTACAATAAAAGCGAGCTCTATACGCGCAATATATATTTGGATGGCAATCTTTAATGTTGCATATCTCTAAATTTGATCCAAGGTGTTTCTGAAAATACAAACTGAATTTTTTACAGTAGCCTAGCTCTATAATTTTGAACAATCTGTTTTAGAGCTTAAAAATCCTGGCCTGTGAAAACAGTTGTGTTGATGGGGACTGATGTGGATATGTTGTCCATTTTCGCCTAGGCCTACCTCTTTTTAATCCATTATTATTAGATATTTTTTTTGTAAAGAAATAGGCCTACATCTATCCCTTATGTTATGCCAACATATTTAATTCACCTGCATATAGGCTACAGTAGCCTAGATAGAGGATTATTGACATCTGCTGTTGTCAGTGTGCAGGCTATCCCTTAAAGGCAGTTTAAAAGGGAAAACCAAAGTGCAGTTTACTACCCAAAGCTAGAAAATTGCTAGGTCGGCAATCGTCCAGAGAAAGCCGCTCAGACGATGGCAGAAGTGTTCGTCATGTTATATTTTTTACAGTCTATGGTTATGAGTTGATGTGCCATCAAAATGTTTTTGGAGACGTAATGTTAAGGTCGAAAAACTCTGTCACTTTAGCTGATGAGCTCTCACCCCTCGCTGCCGTTCGATGCTTTGCTGAATATTGTGTAGCCTACCTGTAGGTCGGTCGTTGGCACCTTTATTTGCGACCGACATGTAAGTGCCTGCTTTGCAGGTCAGACACTCAACAAAAACATGGAAATTTACGTTTTAATTCGTCAGTGAACTTACACTAAACAAGGAAGTTTGCGCTATTGAGGTGACTGACTGACCAATTAAATGTTTGAGATTACTATCGACCAATGACGGTAGCTAAGGTCAGGCTCAACACCTACACTTTCCACTCAATGCAAAGCGAACTGTAGGGGGAGGGCGTGACTAGTATGTGAATGAAAGACATATAGGCTATCCATGAATGAAACATGAATGAAAGAGAGAGCAATGCAAATTCGCTGTAAACACGTTTGAGGCTAGAATAAACAAAATCCCGGTCATCTTTGAAATTCCGCCCGGACACAGTCCCGGCGTCATGGGGGGGCTTTGGGGGGCCAGGCCCGTCCTGGAAGTCATCTGTGCCCGCCCTGGACGAGCTTGGCTGCACCAACCAACCCCAATCCCATAGATTGATTTTGAACACGTATTAAATGTAGGCCTATATTATACGTTTGTCAATGTAGCAAGTAGCAAATAAAACTTGTAAAATCTGTATTATTCCGTAGCTAATCAATCAGGAACATTAGGTAAGCCCATCACCTAAATGAAGAGGTTACATGGCGCAGTCTACTTCACTTCTGCACTAACCCCTGTCATCCGATGACAAATATGGCTTATCGGCTCGCAGGTAGTCTATATCTCATATCGTAGTTAGTAGAAGTAGGCCTAGTTTCTGGGTTTGTTTGATAGCGTTAACCTTTACTGTTTTTTCTTCTGACCTAGTCGGAGAACAGGGAGCTTTACCACTCCAGGGCCGAAGTTATCCGTAACTTCGGGGCTAACTTCCTAACACTCTATCTGAAAGTGGTTAGCAAATGAACGAGGATTTTGGTTTTATCTGCGGATTTATTTTTGCATTATTTTGAATATGACTAGCTCCAGTCTCAATAGCACGTCTACTTTTTCCACACGCATCTCAGTTCTAACACACATCCCCTCTCGCTTTCTCTCTCTCCATCCCTGCGCACGGGGAGCTGCACCATTTTACAACAATTGCATCTACATTTTCATATGAGAATGTTTTGTCAAGTGTAAGCTTAAATTACCGTGATCAATTTAAGTTCCTGTGCCCCCCCTGGAAAGGTGTAATGCCCGTCCGTGAATTTGTGTCTGCCGCCGGGTCTGCCCGGACACATTTTTAGGTTTCAAAAAGAGGACATGTCCAGGCAAAAGAGGACGTCTGGTCACCCTAGATAAGGCCAACCACATCGTAGAGTATAGGCGGGCTTAACATAATGATTGATGGCAGAGTTGCAACGGTTCGGTGTGAATTCCCTGCTACTTGAAAACAAAACAGATGGATGTTGCTGTTGGCGATTTTTTTAAGTTGGCAAAAGTATGAACTAGCCAACTAGCTCCGCTGGTGGGAAAACGCATGGGACTCATGAGTTGTAGCGCTATCCTATTGCGTGCAAAGGGAATTTGAAAGACAACCGATTATCCTGCCCCTGAGCAATCCTGCCCCTGAGAAATCTAAATGTTTGGGTTCAGTTTATGAAGTGAAGTGTTTAGCAACACTTAGATTGAACATTTAGATTTGGATAGGTTATTATAATCACAATAACACAAGGGTCCGGGGGGTCTCTCCGGGATTTTTTTTTTTTAATTCTGGTTGCTAATCACACCATTTTAAAGTGATTTGAGGGACAGGATTCAGGGATAGGAAGAAAGGGATGATAGGAAGACAGGCATGATACTGTGTGTTTGTTATTTATGGGGGGGAATCAGGGGGGGATTTTGGTATCGGTGGGCTTGTGTGTGTGTGTGTGTGTGTGTGGGGGGGGGGGGGTCGTCGTCGGTCCAGTAGTGGGCCGGTCCAGGAGAAAATTGCCAGGGCCGAATTTTGTTCCCAGTCTGACCCTGCCCTGTGCACTGTGAATGGTGAGTCCCCAGACCCTACATCTTGATGTGGGTCTGGCTCGTCAGGCTACTTCTTTAATAAAAAGTTGATTTATTTCAGTAATTCCATTCAAAAAGTGAAACTTGTATAATGTATACATTCATTCCACACAGACTGATATTTCAAGTGTTTATTTCTTTTAATTTCGATGATTATAACTGACAACTAATGAAAACCCCAAATTCAGTATCAGAAAATTAGAATATTGTGAAAAGGTTCAATATTGAAGACACCTGGTGTCACACTCTAATCAGCTAATTAACTCAAAACACCTGCAAAGGCCTTTACATGGCCTCTCAGTCTAGTTCTGTAGGCTACACAATCATGGGGAAGACTGCTGACTTGACAGTTGTCCAAAAGACGACCATTGACATCTTGCACAAGGAGGGCAAGACACAAAGGGTCATTGCTAAAGAGACTGGCTGTTCACAGAGCTCTGTGTCCAAGCACATTAATAGAGAGGCGAAGGGAAGGAAAAGATGTGGTAGAAAAAAGTGTAGAAGCAATAGGGATAACCGCACCCTGGAGAGGATTGTGAAACAAAACCCATTCAAAATTGTGGGGGAGATTCACAAAGAGTCACTGCAGCTGGAGTCAGTGCTTCAAGAACCACCATGCGCAGACGTATGCAAGACATGGGTTTCAGCTGTCGCATTCCTTGTGTCAAGCCACTCTTGAACAAGAGACAGCGTCAGAAGCGTCTCACCTGGGCTAAAGACAAAAATTATTGGACTGCTGCTGAGAGGTGCCAAGTTATGTATGTTAATTTAGCATTTCCTTTGGAAATCAAGGTCCCAGAGTCTGAAAGAAGAGAGGAGAGGCACATAATCCATGTTGCTTGAAGTCCAGTGTAAGGTTTCCACAGTCAGTGATGGTTTGGGGTGCTGTTTTCTGAGGTCCAGGGTCAACACAGCCGTCTACCAGGAAGTTTTAGAGCACTTCATGCTTCCTGCTGCTGACCAACTTTATGGAGATGCAGATTTAATTTTCCAACAGGACTTAGCACCTGCACACAGTGCCAAAGCTACCAGTACCTGGTTTAAGGACCATGGTATCCCTGTTCTTAATTGGCCAGCAAACTCGCCTGACCTTAACCCCATAGAATATCTATGGGGTATTGTGAAGAGGAAGATGCGATACACCAAACCCAACAATGCAGAAGAGCCGAAGGCTACTATCAGAGCAACCTGGGCTCTTATAACACCTGAGCAGTGCCACAGACTGATCGACTCCATGCCACGCTGCATTGCTGCAGTAATTCAGGCAAAAGGAGCCCCAACTAAGTATTGAGTGCTGTACATGTTCATACTTTTCAGTTGGCCAACATTTCTAAAAAAAATGATTTGTACTGGTCTTAAGTAATATTCTAATTTTCTGAAATACTGAATTTGGGGTTTTTTATTAGTTGTCAGTTATAATCATCAAAATTAAAAGAAATAAACATTTGAAATATATCAGTTTCACTTTTTGAATGGAATTACTGACTTAAATCAACTTTTTGATGATATTCTAATTATATGACCAGCACCTGTATATCATTTTTAAAATAATACATTTTTATATCTCTTGCTTCACTGACAAGGCTTCTTTGTGTTAGCTTATCAGACTTCCTCTCTCAAAGCCTTCATGGTCTCTCTCATCTAGTGCAAGACACCTGCAATTGCAGTACCCCAGGCCTCCAGTCCTGACCCTAACAACATGTGTGGAGAGTGTGGGCATTCAGACAAGGAGGCTTGTCACACATGTCCCAAATCAACAATGCTGTAGTTTGAGGTCACTGGTGCAGTACAGTAACCTGTGTTGTGAAAAGGTGTAAGGCATAGGCTGGCACTGGATATGAACCTTTGGCCTTCAGCAAAGAGGCTAAAACTCATGCGGCCTAGTCTATGTGTATGTGGGTTTGTGTGAGTGTGACAGAGAGAGGGTGAGGCTGTATGTGTGGATACATGAATGTGACCTTCAATTCCAAAGAGATGTCAAAGTGTTCTTGTGGCGCATAAGCCTGTTGCGCTGTCTGTGATCTGTTTGGTGTTGGGCCTGATTAAATGCTTTATGTACACTTAACTACACACACAGGGTATGTGCCTTCACACGCTTGCCTCTCAAACTCTTCGTCATGTAATGCTAGCTATGAGGTTATGACGTGTGCAGTGCAAATAGGATCAGTTTACTGTAAGTAGATGGTTATATCCAAAGGAACTATTATTAGCCTTTACCCTTGTAAATGGGTCTTTGCTGTGCCACTGTGTGTGTGTGTGTGTGTGTGTGTGTGTGTGTGTGTGTGTGTTAAATATCATCAGGCTTACACAGAGATCATTCTAAGTTGGCTTAAAGACTTAAATTATTTAGAATGTAAATATGTTTTGAACTTCCTCCATCTTTCTCTCAGTTGAGGTCAGGTGAAGGTGTATGCGTTGGATTATTACAGGACCTCGTTGAATACTGTTAAGGTGTTTCTTAATAACACTGTAGCAAAGCACCTATATGAACACACACACTCTCTCTCTTTATTTCTTACACACACACACACAGACAGACAGACAGGCACACACACACACACACACACACACACACACACACAGACAGACAGACAGACAGGCACACACACACACATGCACACACACACACACACGCACACAATAGGTATTTGTTACAGTAGTCTTACTGCTCCGGTGTTCTGTTGCCCTGTTCTTAGAATGCTTTCTTCATGCATGGAATTGTGGTTGTGATTCCATTGTACTACATTCAATGGAATCCAAGAACTAGGATTCCATTACTCAGGAATTTATGTTAGTGTGTGGGGTGGGGTTATTAATGCGCTTGCCTCCCAAATCCCCCAGGAGCTGAGAAACTGGTTCTCTTTCTATGACTTTCGGTTTGCATACTGAATTGTTTTCTCTCATCTAGTTTGAAGGTAGGTGCCAGGTTTAAGGGCGTGCTTTTGATCTTTGAACCCACCTCCAATTGGAAAGTACCAGAGCTAATTAAGGATTCCCGGTAGGAGCCATTGATAGGGTTATCACAGATATCTAATGTCTTCAAGGGGCAATGTGTGAAGTTACACTGACATTAGTGTGTGTGTGTGCGTGCGTGCGTGTGTGTGTGTGCGCACCAGTGAAACCGGATTTACTACCCATCTCTCACACACATTAGCTACTTTTGATACAATCTCAGGATCCACCTCGCCGTGAACTATTACTAGCCTACAGGCATATAGGCAATGGCAGGCGGTATGCCTTTTTACTAAAAATTAGCTAAGGCTACTGCAACTGTATTTACAATTGCATTGTGTAGGTGATTTTCACATCAGGCCTATTCAGGCAAAGCAACTTTGCCTTTGTTTTCCCTTGAAATTCTGACCAAAGTTCAGTCTGAATTGGTTGACTGCAATCTAGCTCTTACCACCTGCCGTTTTGCTAGCGATCTCGACGGTCAAAGGATGATGTCATCCTGTAAATAACCGGGTGGGGGAGTGCCCGCGCACTCCAGGCGGAGTTTTAAAGACTCCACTTTCAAAACAAGTTTGGGAGGTTTAGGAGCGGTACCGGTGTGTTCAACAAAAATTCCCCGAAAACACATTCAAAAGGATAAGCCTAGAAGAGATTTCCACGGCTGACCAGATGAAACTCACGACACTGACACTGACTGAAGTCACGCAGGAGAATATGCATTGGGAGAAGGTCCTTCGCTTAAAGAATGGGAAGGTGAGAGCAATCAGTCCCTCGTTTATTCTCAGTCCTGCTGTAATCGACTGCTTCACCTGGACTACGTTCGTACCAATAGTAGGCTAGGCTGTATGCATTTTTTATTCAGTGGAACGTTCTGTATTTCAGTTGTGCGCCCCGTGTTCATTCTACCATCGCGCTGGATGGGGATAGTGTAGGCTAACTGTCAAAAGTTGTCTGGTGATTAGTAGTAGCCTATTTGGTTTGTCCGTCCGCGATTTCTACTTAACATGGAAATCAGGTATAGTCGCGCATAAACATGTTGACGGGCTGGCTCTCGCGTTACTCATCACAGTCTATGCTACACCAGAATTACGCGTACAACACGTTACAGCTAATCCTTGCATGCATGCCATGTGACTAATTTCCTGCACAGCTCATCCATATCATTTCAATTGGTCATTACTTTTTCTATTTGTTGACGATGACTGGAGTGAAACTTCAGTCTAAGGATGTGTGTCATAGCCACCCAAATGGGATCCGGTCATTCTGGAGTCAAGATGTCCCAAAACCTATTTACTACTGGACTTTTTGCTTGTTCCCCAAAACATATCAGGTTGTTTCTATTTACTCTAAATGTCCTATTTTATGTTTTATTCTTCTGCGCCAGTGCTTATTTTATTGGTAGTAGTGGCTATAATGTGAGACATCAGTCTTGTGCTCTTATATTCATTATGTCAGAAAGACATTATGTTGTGTTTAAAGTCATTTCACCATTCATTATGTCTGTCACAATCAAGCTTCTACATGCAATGTCTAATAGTTTAACTAAGTCTTGCGGATCCAATCAGAAACCTGATTTTACAGTAAACTACTGGTATTTAGGAAACTGTCTGATGGACACACTGACCCGCTTTGTCCTAGTTCCAGTTAAAAGCAGGCTTCTTTGTGTGTGTGTGTGTGTGTGTGTGAAACTGTATATTTGTGTGTGTGTGTGGGTGTGTGTGTGTGTTATATGCTGATTTCACTACATCAGCTGACGTGAATTTCTAACCACAGACTGCAGAAGAACTCTTGCTTCATCATGGCTCGACCAAAAGAGAGAATGTTCTTTTTTTATGGAACTCCCTTTCTACATGTTCTTTTCTTATTTATTTTGCCATCTGTTCCCCACACCCTTCCTCCATCTCTTTGCCATGAGTTCTGATCACATCCTTTTGCTCTCCCCCCCCCCCTCTCTCTCCTCCTTTCTCAGATTGAGAGATTGGAGGGAGGCGTTCAGGCGGCCCTTGCGGGTGCAGGAGAGCTTTCCGATGAGTCTCTGGACCCTCAGCGCACACGGCAGGCCATCGCGCAGCTGCAGCAGAAGATCCTGAAACTGACCGAGCAGCTGCGCATCGAGCAGACCGCACGCGATGAGAATGTCGCCGAGTACCTCAAGCTGGCCAACAACACCAGTGACAAGCAGCAGAGCGTGCGCATCAAGCAGGTGAGACAGCACCTCAGACCTCATAACGCAACAGAAAGGAG
Organism: Alosa pseudoharengus; assembly: GCF_046254945.1. Lineage (NCBI taxonomy): Eukaryota > Metazoa > Chordata > Actinopteri > Clupeiformes > Clupeidae > Alosa > Alosa pseudoharengus. Next base: position 35,494,676 of record NW_027468774.1, read on the forward strand.
AGAGGGACGGTGGTGTGTAATGAGCAGATGTCTAAATCATCAACAAGTACTGTACTGTAGAATCTTCAAAATGCCCCTCTGTTCATGCCATCTACTTTTAAGAACTGGTCTTTCCTTCCCAACATGAATCTAGTCTACACTTGTAAAGCTTAATATTGTTTGGTTGTGGTCTGCCATACAGTCAACTAATTGACCACACCTCTGGTCATTATCTGTCATTATCTATGTGTAGAATGTCTACTGCTGAGCTATTCATTTTGACATGTTTTTGTACTTGCTTTGGGTCATGCTTCGGGCAACTCAGACCACACTGGGTTCATGTGATGTGATGAGATGCGTTTTTGTGTGGTGCGCCCCCTGCAGGTGTTCGAGAAAAAGAACCAGAAGTCTGCGGGCAGCATCGCTCAGCTGCAGCGGAAGCTGGAGCACTACCACCGGCGGCTACGCGAGGCCGAGGGCGGCGCCGGGGCAGCGGCGGGGGCCGGCCGGCAGCCCAAGGCGGTGCTGCGCGACATGCAGCAGGGCCTGCGCGACGTGGGCGCCCGCGTGTCCGAGTTCAGCGAGGGCGTGGTGGACAGCGTGCGCGGCGGCCTCACCAGCATCCAGCAGGTCACCCACCAGGCGGCGTCCAAGCCGCGGGAGATCGCCTCGCTCCTGATGGCCTCCCGGCACCGCAGCGGCAGCACCGAGAACCTCCACCAGCTGAGGGACGGGCAGGACATCGAGACCAACGGCGAGGAGAGCGTCCTGGGCGGCAGCGGGCGCCTGCAGGCCAGCCCCAAGTTCGGCAGCGAGGAGGACTGCTCTAGCGGCACCTCAGGCTCCGCCGGGGCCAACAGCACCACCGGGGGCGCCCCAGGAGGCCCCCCGAGCTCCAAGGGCAACACGCTGGAGCGGAGCCAGAACAGCGGCCTGGACATGCTGCTGCAGGAGGTGCAGGAGCTGAGGGAGGCGCAGGGCAGGATGGAGGAGGCCCTGGACGGACTGAAGAGCCACTACACACGAGACTACACGCTCATCATGCAGGGGATACAGGAGGAGAGGTTCAGGTACGTACTGTCAAACACACGACCGATGGTGTTTTAAGCCCCCAACGTCGTCTTCCAGGCAGCGCTGCCACAGTTGACTTAAAGGCACCTAATCCTAAACCTAACCCCAACCCTAACCTTAAAACATGCCTAATCCTAGTGCCTTCCAGGCAGCGCTGCCAAACACACACAATACATAAGCACACACATACACCCATAACACATGCCTCAAGATGACAGATTTAAGTCCTTAGATAGATATAGTCCTTGAAAAAAAACATTGCTTGCCTAATATGTAAGCAGTGACGCAGTAGGATGGCATATGCGTGCAAGCACACACACTTGCAGACACACACATACACACACTGGGCTGGATAAATGTGGCCATATCAGCATTTTTCTGCCTAAAATGGCCTCTAAGCTCTTGTTTTTCCAGCTAAAAATAAATGTTCAAGCCCCAGTGCGCACAGACTGAACTTGGTGCACATCTTTGCGCACAAGGACCTAGTGTGGTGTCCTAAAAGCATATTTGACTACAAACTCCTTGTGGAATGCTAAGCTTATAAATAAGCATGCATTATTGTGTGTGTGTGTGTGTGTTTGTGGGAAGTTTGTTGAAAGCTGCAACATGAAGGAAGATAGAAGCCTGCACGTGTTTACGTCTGGGTTGTGTCCTTCAGGTTGCGCTAAACAGTGACTCGTGAGCAAGTTAGATGAGACACACTGATATCACTTTACACACCTCAAAGTGCGAGACACTAGCTGGCCCTTACTGCAACTGTGTTTATGTCCTCTGGCTTTCCACACACTCACACTTTTCTCTCCTCTGTTTCTTTCATACTTCAACAGCCTTGTAATGTGTTTTGATGTTAAGGAATCTCTGATGGCTATCTCTCCAGGAAATGTACCTAGAATTCATGTTACTCACTAGATGTATGTGTCTGATTGTTTGTGTGTGTGTGTGTGTGTGTGTGTGTGTGTGTGTGTGTGTGTAGGTGTGAACGACTGGAGGAGCAGTTGAATGACCTGACCGAACTCCACCAGAATGAGATCCTAAACCTGAAACAGGAGCTGGCCAGCATGGAGGAGAAGATTGCCTATCAGTCCAATGAGCGGGCCAGAGACATACAGGTACACTCACTAACAACGCTGTACCTGCTCGACCATGCGTACACAAACACCTGCTGTGTGAAGTATGAGTTACAGGGAGGCTATACCGGGCATGTAACTGAAGTGTCCATTCCCGGAGTGTCTGCTGCAATAATAGACCTCTGAAGTTCGCCTACAAAAAGGACCCAAAGCTGCCATCTTTGTCTATATAAGGTCTCAGATCTCAGATCTCTTTATATGGGTAAAGATGGCAGCCTTTGGGTCCTTTTGATAGGCGAACTTTAGAGGTCTGTGAGCATCTATTGAACTTTCTAGACCAGACATGATAGTGGCACGCACATTAAAAAAAAAATGATTCCAGTCTTCTAAAACTTCTTTACTCTCTGCAAACGGAACGCTTTTTTAGCCCGGGCCTTACAGAAGAATTCTGTTTTGTGTAAAATGTTTACTGCATGTACATGATCTGAACCCCAAGCGCTTGACTGAAGGTGCTGTGGCCTGTGTTGTCCTGTAGGAGGCGCTAGAGGCGTGCCAGACGCGGGTCTCCAAGATGGAGCTGCAGCAGCAGCAGCAGCAGGTGGTGCAGCTGGAGGGCCTGGAGAGCGCGGCGGCGGCGCGGACCCTGCTGGGCAAGCTGATCAGCGTGCTGCTGGCCCTCATGGCCGTGCTGCTGGTGTTCGTGTCGGCCGTGGCCAACTGCGTGGTGCCGCTGATGAGGACGCGGGGTCGCTCGCTCTCCACCCTCCTCTTCCTCATCTTTCTCGCCTTCATCTGGAGGAACTGGGACGTGATGACTGGTCAAACCCAGGCTCGTGTCCACCTGCCCAGATGATGGTTGCGCTGCCTGACCGGCATGGAGGTGGTCATCTGACTGGCACCTCATTGGCCAGCCGTAGCCTTTGCAATGTCGTCCACTCTTGGGACATGGGATCTGAAGGAGATGGACCCAAGTGCCTCAGACCCACCTAGCTGAGTTTTCAAATCTGTTTACACCCAAGGAGGCAAAACTAGTTTTCTCCTCTGGCACATTGCAGTGCTTCACTGCTTGTATTTCCTTAATTTAATGTAGATTGTACTTTTATTGTAATTATTCCTAATACGATTATTTTATTATTTTTATGATAATTATTCAGTTTAATGTAGCATGAAGCTTCTGTCAAAAAACATTTGGCTGATAGGACATTTTCTTCCTCAGTGCCTTACTGCCAGAGATTAATGTGATTGGCTGCCTTCATGGGGAGTTGTGCCTTTTCAGCCATGACTGACAGCAATAGCGGATCCCTCCCTGTCTGCACTGCCCTAAATACGGAGACGAAACCTCTCTGAGGACTTTGCTTGCAGGATTGAATAGATTAATAGAGATGCGGTACTTGAATGAAGAGTGGCATTTGGGAGTTGGGGGTGGGTTCTTGGGCTTCCTCACTGTTTTCTCTAGGGATGATTCCGTTCCCTTCCAAATCTTTGATGTAAAGCAGATTTTTATCCAGAATGAAGTATTTTGAAGAATGTTTTTAATTAATTTATAATGATGCATCCAGCTGGTGGGTGTGGTGGTCAGTTGAAGAGAGTAGATCTGACTGTTTAACAGACGTGGGTACGCTGAGGACACACATGTGTATGAGATCCAGAGCATACATCTTCATGTTGAAGGCGTGCTTTTCTGACCGAGCATGCTGATGTACACTTTAATGGCACCAGTAATAAATAACATCACACTCTAAATTTTAGACTTTGACAGCCCACCTACAGTACTGTATGTATCATGTTAGCAAACTCAATGCCAATCTCTGTGGATAGCTTTGACCCCTGATCATTGGTTTGAGTTAATGCTAGTGTGTTGACTGTGTTAGCAGAGCGCCCCCTGTCCTCTGTCTGTATGCACTGCACTTTACCAGTTCAGTCTGTGCGCTGCGCTGTCACATCACATACAGATACCTGTTAATTTTGATGGCTTTCTCTGAACGTTTATGGAAGGAATAAAGAGCATTCCTGACTACTTAACGTGTTTGGTTTACTAATACACTTTAAATGACATATACAGTACATCTGTCTATTGGGTATGTTGCTTCATAAATGTCAAACAATGAGCAGAACAGTTGGACCTGGAGCTACTGTACAGTATACTGCAGGAGCCGACCTGTGGAGACCCTGCCAACCAACCTTCAACTCAAATACACCTGACCACTTCACTCTGTCCTATAGACTAAGTACTTCTAATCCCATACTTCAGGATTATGTGAAGAAAAATCAATGTATAGTTGCATGAGAGGGAGCAACATTAAAAGTTAGTCTGAGAGAGAGAGAGGGGGGAATAAAAGACCCAGAAAGATAGCAATGTGAAATAAGATATCAATGTAATGTAAATCAATATCAATCTAGTAGTCTAGTCTATCAATCTGGTCAAGTCTTGTTCTTAAAGTGCTGACAGCATCCTGAACTGATTTGTCATCCATCTACAATCTTGACCATGCATAGATTACAAAAGGCTGTATTGGTGCTATACGTAAACAAATCATAGAACCAATTAATTTTCTTGAAATCAATATTATAGAATATACTTACACCTGAATTATTATCAAGACTGTGTCACAGGTTACCATGTACTAGGCCAACTCTGGAATTTCTGGGATTACTAAGGAGTTCACAACAGGCGGGAAGGACTACACAAAGGGCCAAAAAAGTCTCAAGACCTCTTTATATTTGTTCATATATATATCCAGGGTTCTACAGACAAATGTGCAAAAAAACACTTCCATAATGTGACTGGCATTCTGTGATTTTAGCCAGACAGCTAAACTAGTAGCCTACAGTACATCATTAGTCACATTTCATAAGATCGGGAGTCCATCGGCCAAACTCAACCCTACTGTTCACTGATGGGTAGTCCTAAAACAGGACTGACCAGCTCTCCTCAGTCACTTGTTTTCAGACCTGTATTCCACAAACATGATGATCTGGCTAAAGCCAGGATGAAGACTTCAAAACCGACCAGAGCCCAAAGATACCTAAATACTTTCCATTACCATGACTTTGTGATGAATATGCAGTCATCCATTTGTCTTTTCAATTGCACAGAAAATTCAGTTAAATAACTTACTGCATTCTACTATGACCCTGAAGTCGTAGGCTATGAAATGTCATTTAGGGATGATGGCAAATAAAGGCTGCATTGCCATATTTTAACAAAATGAATCATGTTCCATTTTCTTACAGAAACAAGATGCTACTGGGAAAATATGACACAATCGGGAAATGTAAGAACATTATGTCCACTAGATGGCAACCTTGTCCAACATTTCCCTTTCATGGCCTCACATGACCCATAATTAAAAAGAAAAGGTGTAATCGGGTTGTGGTCTAGGTAGGGAAAACTTTACATCTTAGAGCACAGGAAATTAACGACATATTGGCAGCAGATAGCCTTCAGCAAACACGAACTGAAACGCTGTTGCTTGTTGCATTAACAGATAAGCAAGAACTATGCAATAAATCTGTCTGAAGTTCGAAAACCAGAGAGGGCGTCTTGAAGGGATGCGCGGATAACCCCGTTTCCATAAACTCTTATCAGAGCGGAAACAGGTCGTGACGAGTGCGCGTTGTTTTCAGAAACAACAATCGAGAAGTGAAAAGCACTTTTCCAAAGATTTGCCCTCCAAACTCCTAGATTGATCACGAGGGAACTAAAAGGAAATGAGCAGTTTTCAGCAGTGTTCGAGAACTGGAGTAGGATTTACAGTAGCCTAACGTGAGCTACTGGTCTAGCCCTACAGCAGTAGTCTCCATCATCAAACGCGTCTGATCACATCTGTTAATTCACTTCATGACACTAGTAAAATTGCCGCTGGCATGTGAGTCAAGCTTTCTACAACGTCCAGTCAATTGTAACATTCCTTAAAACGCCACAGTGCGCGCCATTGTTTGAGAAAAGGTTGTTTCTAACCGTAGATGCATGATAGGCTACAAGAGTCAGCAATTACTTAGAAAATTAGTCGAGTTAGTCAAGAGAAATGTTTGACCCCATCCTATCCACGTAATCTGCGCGTGCTATCAGGTATCTTACAATTGGCGTCTTGGTCGCTTTGTTAGTTAGCGCCCGGGTGATTTAAGAAGGCCATGTTACTCATATCAGTCAGATTGTACATACCCTAACCCGACCCCAGAGTGTCCGTCATCTTCTTAGAGCGCATACCTAACCAAAATAACTCATAACTGTTATCAGCGCACTTGCACCAACAGGAGAGTGAGCCTATAGGTCAGAAGACATATTTTATGTTTCTTCGAATTAAACAGAACAAGGCCCTGAGGTAGTAGGCTACCTAAGTAGGCTATATTATGGATTGTCAGCAAACAATCTTCGCCTAAACTTTTGTCATATTTAAACAAAACAATGTCATATGTTGTTTCTAAACAACATAAGTGCAAACAATATAGATAATACAAAGCAGGTGAGTTCACCTACATTAAACATGTCTTTAGAGACATGTCGAAGTCGGAACGAGTCTGACCTACAATGGTCAGCGAATCTTTTTTGCGCATCTAGACTTTTTTGCTTTCTTCAGGGGAGACAGCTCTGCATATCCAAATTAGTCTGCAAAAGAAATTACATTGCTCAGTGCTTCGACACATGTTGACATTAAATATGTATGAGTGCACAGAACATGCTAAACTTTCTCCAAAATGGAATCTGGACACCAGAACACCGGAAAGGTTTCGTCTCGTTTCCCGCACCACCCATCTGTTAGCACTTTGACAGTACTTACCGTCTTGCTGTTTGAGTGAATGAAGCGCAAAAGCCCTCCGCTTTGTGCGTGACTAATCGGGGAGCTGAGATGAGCCGGAGCGCCAGAAGGTAGAGGTCGTGAGTTTGTGAACCGCAGTCTGTGGAACTAATGCCATTCCCAATATGATTGATCATCTGGCTATCCTTTGAGTCTGTATTGCCTTTTAGCACACACAAAGTGTAAGAAAACAGTTGGCAATAAAGTAGGCTAAATGACACAACACTGGTGTTCAGACTTAAAATAACATTCAGACAATCAATTAACCGGGTCAAGATTAGGCTACAGTTCAATATTTCCTGGTCAGTTAGGAGTTATCTAACGGACGAAAATAAAATGTTTTAAGATAATGGTTAATTCGTTCTATCTGTGTGTGTGTGTGTGTGTGTGTGTGTGTGTGTGTGTGTGTGTGTGTGTGTGTGTGAGAGAGAGAGAGAGAGAGAGAGAGAGAGAGAGGTGGGGAGTTGGGTCCCGGGGACTCACTAGTCTGTGTCTCCGAGTCGGGGAGGAAGCACGACTCTTTATCACGTCATTTGTGTTTAGGCGTTCGGCAGGAAACGGTCTTTCCTCCTGGATTGTTGCAGTAAGACGGACGCGATATTTTCTCCTGCTCAATGCACCGCTCGGTCCAGACCACGCGAAGACCAGCCAGAAGGAAAAATGCCTTCTTCGCAAAAAAGTGTCCCACCTTCAATTTTCCTTCTGTTTCTGGGCGCCCTGGTGCCACCGAGCTCGCGCTGGACTATCCACCCGCGCATTGCCAGTGCGCTACAGATCCAACAAGCGTTCACATCAACGAATGAGACCAATAACTTCGTGGTGGATGGAGTTTCACAAAGGGTATACCTGGCGACAGTGAATGCGCTTTACCAGCTTAACAGTACAACACTTACCAAGGAAGTGGAGAGGCGCACTGGCCCCGTGGATGACAATCCGTTGTGCCATGCGCCTCAACTGCCACAGGCTCCATGTGAACATGCCAAGACCTCTACGGACAATCACAACAAACTTATTGTGTTTGATCGCGAACAAGGTGTCCTTGTGACATGCGGGTCGGTGTACCAAGGCTTCTGTGAACTACTCAAAATGGATAATGTCTCGCAGGTCGCAGTGGAGTTCCCACCTCGCGCTGCCAAAACAGTGTTTCCAAGTATGCTGAACATCGCAGCGAACCACCCCAACGCAAGTACTGTTGGCCTCGTCTTTAAAAGTCATGGGGGAAACACTCGTTTACTTGTTGGGGCTACGTACACGGGTTCTGGAACCCCCTATTTTCCTCAGAACCACAGTAAAGAGGACCTGCGTTTCGAAAACACACCAGAAATCGCAATCAGATCCCTCAACACTAAATATCTCGATCGACTTTTCACCTACGATATCAACCCGTCAGAAGACAACGTATTTAAAATCAAACAGGAAGACAAACAGAAAAACAAACTTAACTTTGTTCATGCCTTCACGCAAAAAAGTTACGCATATATTGCTCTAAATAACGACGCAAATACAGGTCATAAGGAAAGCCAGCCAAATAGCTTATTGGCACGCATCTGTCTGGATACTGAAAGCCCCCGCAGGACTACTGAAATTCGAAAACTTACTGAGTCGTATATCCAAACTGGACTTCAGTGCGGGGATGGGAATATTTACAAGCGGCTGGTGTCAGTTTATCCAGCAGAGATTTACTCCGAGGAAAAGCAACAGCAGGAGTCCGTTCTCTTTGGTGTTTTTAGCAAGTCGGATAAAAGCCCACTTACGGCGTTGTGCGCATTCAGGTTCGATGACATAGAGGAGGCCATACGTCAGGGCCGAAGGAATTGCTCCAATGTGCCAAACACTGCTGATGTACAGGTGCTAGACAGCGTGATTCAAGGATCCGGTTCTGTATGCATCTCTAAGCATAACATAGTGGTAAGTGAATTATCTTAATATTCTAAGTGAACAAGTAATGCATTAAAATAGCATAGCACATTTTCGTGAGGTCTTAGAATATAAGCAATTCATTGTCATGGACTGTAATGAACTATTAAAATATTATCATATACCCTTATGCTCTGAAAACAATGGGCATATTTAATGGCAGTAGCGATTTCAACAAGTAGCCTATTTAGAAGATGTTTTTTTTTCCCACGAAGTTAATTGCTCTAGAAGTCCGTTTGCCGGTGCCTGTTCTTTTGCCCAGGGCCAGGCTATGCGTAATTGAGACCTCAGCAAAGCAATTTCAATTCCATGCAAGCATAGGCCTATAGGGTATTTCAGGTGGCTTGTCGGATTGAAAAATAGTAGCATTGTGTGTACAAGTTTAGAATTACCCTACAGTCACCACAAAAGTATTTTCTGTAAGTTTTACCAATGTCGAGTCATTGCTGTATGAGAACATCCTTTCCTATTGTTTTGATTTGCGCCATTTTCATGTTCCATCATCAGTCAGGAAAAGGTGGTTGACGATAGCAAATGTTTTGGGAATTCCAAGGTCATCTTAAAATTCCCAAGACCACAATGAGTAGAGAATATCGGAGGGGAAGTTTTCTACAAATCCGTGCCTTTTAATCACACAGCTGATGTTTTTCAATTGAAAGGGCAGACTTTGTGGAGGGTAGGCCTACTGAACTACTAAATAAAAATATTAAAATGGAATAGAAGACCGCCTGGATGCTGATAAGCGTACAGGAGTTTTCACTCGACAGGCCCTGGTGAAGGGAAGCACACAGTCAGTTGAACTGTAGATGATAACTAAACAATGAATGCGCAGGAGAATACCTCCATCCCTCCCAAGAGTTAACTTAGTTATTAGTCTGTATGGTGGAAAGAATATTTTAATTCGGTGTACATTTATTGGGAATTATGAGGGAAATGTGTGTAAAGAATATGTTAACAACAGGTTATCTCTGCATTTCATGGATTTGAAATATAATTATTTTAAGCAATTCATATTTTTTTTATGTATAGCTTAGTAAACCTTACGGAAATAGCCTCCACTTCAACTCACTCAATGAATTGAGCCTTCCTTACATTTTTGTGTAGGCTACTCCAGATGTAAAATAGATCTATGATAGTTTCAAGTCAATCACTATGATTTAGCAGCTTTTAAAGTTAAGTGTTCTTGACTGACAAGCAAACTTGAATCTAAAAGAGTGCCCTGAAAACATGAGGATTCTCTAATGGTACACCAAAGTTATGTTGTTAATAAGATGGTATACACTTTTGACCTGGGGTTGGAGGTAGAAAAAGCATTGTTCAGCAATTTATGACAAGCATGAAAGGTAATAAATGGCAAAATCAAAAGAATGATATGGGAAACATTGTAATGTATAAGCCATTGGGATTCATGAGCCAAATATGGCGTTTGACCACTATTGGGTTAAGCCTAAGACTGATTTTCAGTAGCATTTTGGATGTGAGCTCTAAGTCAGTAAAGCCAGTTTTTGCACAGTAGAGACAGGACCCAAACGTGTGAGTCTAACACCCAAAACAGTCTAGAGGTAATTCAGACTTTTCTCAAGAACAACAACAACAGTACTGTTGATATTGATCAAAGCTAGCTTGCAAACTTATATTTTGGTGGTACATTTGGTTTCTTTCATTTTAGGGTGGTGGGGGTGGGTTGAGGGCATTATACATTATGAAACTACAGACTGAATAGCCTGATTGATTAGTAGGAGCCACCACGTATGTTTATTTGTTATTTCATTTGACTATATAGCATCAAAATAAAATTTGAGGATGATGCAAAAATTAAAACATACGTAACTCAAACTGCATACTGTTGATGTGAAGGTGATGTAAAGTGTTAAGGACTTAGGAGCCGTTGACGCTACAGTGACTTTGGTCCTACTCCATCACTGTGGTGTAAAGAAGTTGGCATGATCTGTAAATGAATGTCTGTGTTTGCTCTTAGGCCATACCCCAACTCAAATATGTTTTGGGAAGTGTTGTGGTTCAGCACCAGCACACATCTGGAGAATGCTGTAGGGTCTCTGACCCAGTTTTGATATCACCTATTATTTTCAGTTCAAAGGACATGACTCAAATGTTAACTTCCTGTCCAATTGTCCCTGTAAGCAGCCACGCCTGGGTGAAATGATTTGTACTTGAGAGTAGAAGAAATCACTTTGATTTCAGCTTGCCATGACCACTGACACACACATCCTTCTGTTTGAGAGTTTGTCGTGCGAGAGACCCAAAGTTAGTGATTTTAGATAAACATGGTGTGTAGGAGTCTCGCAGTGGAGGCCGTGGGAAAGACGCGTCCTTTGAGAAACACTTTGCATGTCCTTCAGCAGATTTGTGGAAAAGGCTTACAGTGTCAGCATTCAAATTCAGAGTTGGCCAATAGGCCTAGTTGTTGATGAGGAGCACCTGCATGTTAGATGTCCCAAAGTCAGGGCGTAAAGTGTTCAGGCACGGTGCCTGAATTCAGGCGTGAGCTGGCATGCTTAAGATTTGAAAATAGGCAATGAGACTACAGTATATATGACATCCTCATAAATGTCTGATAACTTCAGACACAGAAATTTTTATTGCTTTAAGCCCTGTAAAGTTAACATGTGAAATGTGTCTTTCTCTATTGTCTCTGTGTTCCCAATAGCTGCAGCCTGAGCAGCTTAACTGTGGAGCAGCTCACTTGCAGCATCCGCTGGCTTTGAAGAGGCCCCTGAGGGCTACACCAATTTACGAATCCCAAGGTCTCAGTGCTGTCGCCGTTGACAATGTACACGACCATACCATTGTGTTCCTGGGCACCAGTAATGGTAGACTGCGGAAGGTGAGAACACATACACACACACTCACAGACACACAAACACACACACACACACACACACACACACACACACACACACACACACACACACACACACACACACACACACACACACACACACACACACACACACAGACACACACACACACACATACACACACAGACACACAGACAGACTCACACTCACACACACGTACGCAGACACACACCTGCACAGATGAGATTGCCTTCAGTGGTACTGCAGGTGATTAATTTCAACACATGTCCTGTATTGTGATTAAAAGTTTTAATGAAATGAAATTCCTCAGCTATTTATCATTCTCTCTCCTTGTCTGACATCATCTCTCTGTCTCTCCATCAGTCTGCCTCTCAGACACTCAGACACACACACACACACACATACACACACACACTCACATGCACAAACTATGCAGACACTTATACACACACCTGCACATATGCATGCAAACGCACACAGACACATGGAGACACACATACACATACGACAGTAGTTTGGCACACTACAAGCTTCACCATAACTACCTAGAATCTTAATTAATTGGATGGTAATGTTTGCATAATTGCCTAGATGCTTTATTAGTTGGATGGTAATGTTGGTTTGATCTGTGTCGTTGGTTAATGGTTAATAAACCCTGAAAAGTTCAGACCTGTAGTTTCTAAGGGCACAGCAAGTTTACTTGAACGCCAGGAACGTTATATTCTAACTTTATTTTCAGTTCCTTATCTAGGGTTAGGTTGTGTGGTGTGCAGTCTATGGGATGGAGGTTTCCACAGAGCTTATGTCAAGTGATGCTTGTAGAGGCAGCATCATTAAAATAGAATACCTCACACTCAAGTTGGCTGCAGCCAGGGACTAAAAAAGATAACACTCAGTTCTGGAGATGTACACTCATACGATGTGACTGTTCTTTATGAAAAAATGCTGGAGAACCCACAACACTTTAAAGGGAACAAAGGTATTAGATGTTTCTTTTAAGTCTGATTGACTCAAAGTTAGTCATTTAACTCTGTGTTTTATCTTTTTTTGTCAGTTCCATGTATGTATGTTCCCCCTCCCCCCATCACCCTCACAGACACACACAGAGAAGAGGAACTGTGCTGTGCTGTAGGATGTCTGCTCTGGGAAAAAAAAGCTTTTTTTGTTTCCTTGCCAAAGAGTCAGGGACTGCTTTCATTATGGTCCTCTAATTGGCTGTTCTGGCTGTGTTTTCACTCATAAAGATCAACTGTGTGTGTGTGTGTGTGTGTGTGTGTGTGTGTGTGTGTGTGTGTATGTGTGTGTGTGTATGCCAGCACCTGAGGATAGGATGTGTGTCTCCTTGTTTGGTGTGCAAAAAATGGTTTGCACAAACATCTGTTAGTGAATGTTTAATGGGTGCGCCTGTCCTTATGTTCACTGAACATGTGTCATAGCATGTTTTCATGTCTGCATGGATGCACATGCAGATTGCCTGTCTGTGTATACACTGCGTCCACACATATTATTGTTGGGTTGGAAGAGATGTAAGTGCTTTGCAGTGCTTGGGTAGATCTTGTATCTAGTTAGTGGTAGAAGATGTAGTTGTTCTAGACTAGAATGTAGTGTGTCTGTGTGTGTGTGTGTGTGTGTGTGTGTGTGTGTGTGTGTGTGTGTGTGTGTGTGTGTGGGTGTGTGTCCTGTTTATCTGGATTGACATGACTATGTCCGGCTTTGTAGTATAAGTAGTTGCAGTTATCTCTCTCTCTCTCTCTCTCTCTCTCTCTCTCTCTCTCTCTCTCTCTCTCTCTCTCTCTCTCTGTGTGTGTGTGTGTGTATAAGCCTTAAGGGTGTTGTTAGCAGGCTAATGTGATTTGTGTCTGTGAGTTTAGGAGTTAGTCGTAGCTGAGAGCATGCAGATTGAGTTAGACCTGAATCACTGACCTTAAAGATGCCTGTCAGACCTTTTTAATATGATCTACCTTATTAGACACCCTTTATTTGCCCCTCTCTTACTCCATCTCTGGGTCAGTCCTACTGCCCCTTCTGTGGCATGTCCTTGTTCCTTTGCTGCGTTCATTCTAAAAAGCGTCTTTGATGGGGGGGGTGTTTCAGCACTCCCATATTCACTCAGTCGCTGTAGTGCACAAGCACACACACACACACATACGCACACACACACACACACACACACACACACAGATTGGAAGAGATGGGGAGAGAAAATACACATGCGCACACACACATACACACACACACACACACACACACACACACACACACACACACACACTGGTCCCTGGTGCAGCTGAGTGATCCTGAATAGAATAGTTTCTTTCATATGAAAGTGGTGAGACACTGTGACCCCACAGTGGAGCAGGTGTTTCTAGTGAGTGCTGTATGTGTGTGTGTGTGTGTGTGTGTGTGTGTGTGTGTGTGTGTGTGTGCGCGCGTGCGTGCGCGCGTGTGTGCGTGTGTATGTGTTTGTGAGTGTATGTTGTTTGATTGAAGTTTTTTTTTCTGTGTGGGTTTATGGATTTGTTTGACTTGGCTGGTTTTTTGCTGTTTGGCAGCTCTGTATGCCAGGTGTGTCAGCAAACTGAGAATGTGTCTGCCAGTGCTGGTTTGTGTCTGTGAGTCTTGAATCTTGCTGATATCTTTTATCCAGTGCCCCTTTTCTCGCTCTTGAAAGAGTATTTTGGCTTACAAACCAATGGAGTAAGGAGGTCTCTGTGTGTGTGTGTGTTTGTTTGTTTGTTTGTGTGTGTGTGTGTGTGTGTTCCAGGAATGAGAAAGATCTTAGCCTGACCATGGTGGGTTGATCGAATGTGACAGAGACAGAGACAGAGACAGGGTTTAGTATGTGTGACCAGGGTAGGAATTTCACGGCGGCCACGACGGCCATGGCCGTCGTAGCCCCTTGCATTGGCCGTGAAGCCCCTTTGAAAATCAGAGGTTTACAGGCCACGGTGGCCTTGGTGCCCCATTCTTTCAATATTCTGCTTTGCGTCCTACTAATAGCGATTTTTAGTTAGCCTGTGGCCTGTCAAAATAATCTTAGCATTCACAGCGCAAACTAATTTAGTCTTTTACGCAGTGGAGAAAGTGACAGCGCAAGAAAGTGCGTCCAATTCACCCATTCTTCTCAGTTGAACTACTCGCGAAGTAGCCTATACATCACACAGACATCACAAAGTATCACATGAAAGAGCTTTTTCTCAGCTTTTAAACGATGTTAGCCGATAATTGCTGTGTTGAACGGTTCGCGAGAAAAGTAGGCCTAAATATAATTCAATTTAATCATGCATTCTACTGAAGGTTTTGCGTCCCATGATCTCCCTACCCATTCATCTCGGTGGAATACTTCACGAACCCTTCTTTTAACACATGGCAAACCATATATTGGAATAAACAGCAGACCTTACCGAACACAAAAGTGTAAAGCAGTCCGTACAGTTAGCCGTTCCAGAGTAATCTAGTTTTGAATTTGCAGTAAATTTCGACATGCATGGATGTCTCCAAATTTGGGCTTTGCGTTTTACAATGTGTTTAAATTGTTCCACATGATATCATAACGGGCCAAATACAAAATAAACATTACAAATATCGCCTAGATATTGATAAATCATATGACAGCTGACTAAGAGTTTGTGAAAGCATTTGATCACAAAATGCATGCATCTAGGCTATTTGAGTCTCTTAAAGCTGAGCTGTGCTTAAATTGTTCAATACATGATTTCATAACAGGCCAAACATAAAATAAATGTTATATATAGCCTAGATATCTGTAAATATTAGATGATCAGATGATTTACAGTTCTATGTAATATGTCATGTTTCATGTTTTTGTAATGTTTCATACAGTGATGCAGGTCTACTGCAGTGAATAGGCCAAATACAACTTTGATCATTTTTATAGCCTACTACTGTATAGTTAACTTTGGCCTTGGTGCCCTGACATGTGGCCTTTGTGCCCCCCACCAAATATGCCCAACTGAAGGCCAAGTGGCCTTGCCCCCAGAATGGTGAAATTCCAAGCCTGTGTGTGACAGACATGTACTAAGCGTTCTTTTGTCTCTTCAGCTGTCTCTCTGGGGAAACCTGACGTTGGCCAAACGTCCCTGGTCCCTGAAGCTGCCTGCTAGGGAACCAGTGCACCACATCATGACCTTCGACCCCAATGACAGGAACTATCTGTACCTCATGACGTCTCATCATGTGAGTCCTCATGGCTTTTTTTTGTATATGTGGGTGGTATGTTAACTGATTGTGATGGTGTATGTGGCTGTCAGTATGTAGTTTATCAACAGGAATAATCAATACCAATGTGTGTATTCTCTTTCAACCTCTCTAAGGTTGGTTTGTTTATGTACAATATCTAATACACTGTAAATGTTTGTGTGTGTGTGTGTGTGTGTGTGTGTGTGTGTGTGTGTGTGTGTGTGTGTGTAGCTGTTGCGGGTTAGGGTGGCCTCGTGTTCTCAGTACAGCTCATGCGGTGAGTGTCTGAGTGCCGGCGATGCCCATTGTGGCTGGTGTACCCTGGAGAGCAGGTAAGATCACCTGTCCATCAATAACACATGACGCCTGTCCACATAAAACTTGTCCGTCATTAACACAATCATTATTGTTCACAATATCCTATGTGCACTGCGAAATTGTTAGTACATCTCAGCATGCTTCTGAGAAGAGAACGTGTTTATCTGGATTGACATGACTATGTCTGGCTGGGTAGCAGAAGTAGTGGTAATCATAGATATTAGAAAGCTAGATACCGCATTGGGCACGAGTTGTATTAGGTTGCATACATAAAAGCGGCCTCCGTATTGCTGGGGGCAGCACGTTTACTGTCTATGGGGGAGTGACAGCAACAATTGCCGCAATCAGAGACACCTGTTTGATTTCCAGTCAGAGCCACGTGTTTCTCCATTGGCCTCCAGTTATTGTTGCCCCCACCAAGATGGCGACGCTATTTACGTACGTTCGGGAGCCCAATGCGGTATCTAGCTTTCTAATATCTATGGTGGTAATGGCAAGAGAAGAGAAAGTTGATTAGGCGCTGTTGAAGTGTGAAAACCAAACAGATAAAAGTGGAGAGATGATATCTGGTGAGAGCAGCATGGGAGCGAGGGAACACTCTGCACTTTCCATGGAGAGATAAACTGTTTTTAGCTTAAAAACACATACACAAACACTGCCACATACATATGCATGCGCAGTGCTGCATGTGGCTTTAAACTTAGGCTAATGGGCTGAATGTTCACTGTATAGTTCATACAGCTAAACATTTTGTAGAGTTGAGTTTAATGGAGTCTGTGTAAGGTATAATGATAATCATAGACCAAAATAGTGATACACTGTTCTTGTGGGTACGTCTTCTGGAATGTACCAATAAAAATGTGTGTGTGTGTGTGTGTGTGTGTGTGTGGCACAAGAGGAAGTGGAAAATTTTGTCTTGCACAAGCAGGCGAGCCATGATTCTGGTGCCGCCTGCTCGATAACAGCCTGCTCAGAGAGAAGGGAAACAAACTCCCACTGAGTGAGGGAGAGAGAGAGAGAGAGAGAGAGAGAGAGAGAGAGAGGGAGGGAGGGAGAGAGCAAGAGAGAGAGAGAGAAATGCTCAAGGAGTGAGGGAAAGAGCAAAAGAGAGAGAGAGGGAGAGAAATACTGAAGGAATGAGGGAAAGAGCAAAAGAGAGAGAGAGGGAGAGAAATACTGAAGGAATGAGGGAAAGAGCAAAATAGAGAGAGAGGGAGGGAGAGAAATGGTTAAGGAGTGAGGGAAAGAGCAAAAGAGAGAGAGAGGGAGGGAGAGAAATGGTTAAGGAGTGAGGGAAAGAGCAAAAGAGAGAGAGAGGGAGGGAGAGAAATGGTTAAGGAGTGAGGGAAAGAGCAAAATAGAGAGAGAGGGAGGGAGAGAAATGGTTAAGGAGTGAGGGAAAGAGCAAAATAGAGAGACAGAGAGAGAGAAATGCTGAAGGAATGAGGGAAAGAGGGGAGCATTAATAGACTGAGGAGGAGGGAGAGAAAGGGAACGTTTCTCTAATGCCACAGAATCACCTCAGAAGAGCGCATACACATCTCAAGTTGTATGCCAATGTTCAAGCCACACTGTATGTGCTCCGTGCCACGGCTCTTGTGCTCTTGCCACCTGGAGAAGAAGGGTGGGCGAGTGGGCCAAAAGAGCAATTCATAGATGGATTTAATGTGATTCCATGTATATTTTATGTCTTTTATAGCGTGCCTTTTCTATAGCGTGCCTTTGCCTGAGTGTTTGTTGGAGTCTATTGTATTCCTATGCTGGTCCATTTGTTGGTTGTAGAATGTGCGTTATGCAGCTTGTTTCAAAATAATCATATCCCTAAAAGAATGATGTTATCCTAAAGGACCATTTTCCAAATCTTTTTTTCAAAGTTTTTCAGCTGTTACACATTTAATGTTTTTTTTGTTGTTTTGTTTGCACATATAAGAAAAGGCATGGCTAGGTGAGGGAAACTAGAAGCATATTATATTTATCTAACCATGTAGTAAGCATTACATCACTGTTACACGACCAGAGGCAAAACATGTTTAAGTTATAAAGGAATGGCTAGGATCGCAAATATTTGCTAAAATTCTCAAATAGGATCAAGATGCTCAAGTAAACAATAATATCACTCACTAGCCATTATATATATTGGCAAGTGGTGTTGTTATGCCTCAATGAAAATATGAAAATAGTGTTAGCCAATAATGTTAATGAAGCACAATGCAGTTGAGCACAAAAATAAAAATGTTTTAAGTAATGGTGATTGACACAGTCACTAATTGGCTAATTGTAAATGTAATGATCTCTTACTTTTTCCATCACTGTCCTATATGTAAATCAAAGTAGTTCTGTTCTAACTTCCAATAATTTGTAAAAACACATGAAGAGTGTCCCAAGGTGGTATATTTGTCTCTGGGAATCAGTGACACATGGGCTTCACAAAGCATATTTTAGCACATTGCAGTGAGCAATTGAAGCTATCTGTGTGCGTGTGTGAAAGAGCAGCGCTGAAGAGAAGGGAGAAGGAAGTACCCTTTTTCTGTGTCGTTTGGTGTTATGGCAGTGTCTGTTTTGAATTTGAATTCCGGAGAATAATAACGATGCTGTCTTTCATGGCATGCGGTACTACAGAGCTCATTGTGTTTGACCATAAGCATTGCATTAGATTTTCTAACATTTAGCCAGTGAAAGTCTGTAGCTGATAAAGTTGTGAGGTAAAGCCTACTTTTAAAAAGCATGATAACTGTTTAGTGTATGCTTACCTATGGTCTGTAATAACCTACAGTATAAAAGAGTATAGCAAGTACAAAAGAGATGAGACGGCAAAAGAAAGTACTAGAAAGATCGAGTGAAAGGCCAAAATACCAAAAATGTGTGTGTGTGTGTGTGTGTGTGTGTGTATGTGTGTGTGTGTGTGTGCGTGCGTGCGTGCGTGCATGGGTGCGTGCGTGTGTGTGTGTGTGTGTTGTCTGAGTGCATGGGGATTTTTCACTCCAGACATTGTGTCCTAATTATAGCTGTGGGGCTGACCTCACAACCCTGTCTTTCTCTCTCAGTCCTCTGCTCCTACTTGGGCATGCACACACACTCACACACACACACACACACACACATTCGATCCATACGCACGCACACAGATATGCATATCTACGCTAACTGTCTGCTAGTTTGTAAATCTGTGAAATATGTGAATGAGATGTTTGACAGACTGGTATCAATGTGTACTGCTTAGCCATATGTTGTTGAATTTGAGTTGTCTGTCTGTCTGAAAAGTAGCTGGTATATATGTTACAAACACACGCACGCACACAAATACCACATACATACACACACGCACAGAGAATAAGGACCTGGTTGTCTGCTGTTTTGATTCAATTAGTTTGATTCTGATCTTCGCTTGAGGGAGCTCATGGATATATGTGTGACTGACAGAAAGAAAGATTGTTTGTTAGGATGTACATTGTTGTGTGAGTGTGTGTGTGTGTGTTTGTTTGTGTGTGTGTGTGTGAGTGTGTGTGTGTGTGTGTGTGTGTGTGTTTGTGTGTCTGGTGTTGGCCCACTTTAGCCCACCAGGTGCACCAGTGCTAAAGTCCCACTCCTCTGCTGGTGTCCTACTTCACCTAGGTGCTCCATCCAGGGGGAGTGTGGCCAGAGCTCTACGCTACGAGGCTGGATTGGCATCGGCGAGGGGACTCTGCAGTGCCCCACTATCACAATCACCCCACCTGAAATCAGCCATTCCGCTGACATCAAGGTAAGGCCATGGCCAGTGTATGAGGCTAAACTCTAGTTAGCTATGTCTGTCTCTCTGTCTGCATATGTGAGTGTGTGTGCGTGTGTGTGTGTGTGTGTGTGTGTGTGTGTGTGTGTGTGTGCGTGTGTGTGTGTGTATGTGTGTGTGTGTGCGTGTGTGCATGTGTGTGTGTGTGCGTGTGTGCATATGTGTGTGTGTGTGCGTGCTTGTGTGCTTGTGTGTGCGTCTGCTTTACAGTGGGTGCAATAATTAGGTTAGGATGACCCAAATCTCTCCACCCAGCTGCTCAATCACTTGGGGCCACAGGAAGTAGCTCTGCTTCGCCTTCAGCCCAAACAGGAAGCAGGAAACAGGAAGCAGGCGCCACCGTTAGGAAGGGATCCATCGCAGGACAATAGGCCTGACAGGGGCATGTGTCCCTCTCTTTGAACCGCTGAGAGGGAGAGGGGAAGACGGACAGAGAAGGAATGCCCCACTCACGTCGTCCTTTTTCCTTTTCTGGCCCCTCCCCTCCCGGGTTGGCTCTGTGTTTATGGCCCCTTGGCTGCACTGAAACCAGAAGTGTCTCTCCATTTCTCCCGTGTCTGTCTGCACGGCTCAGGTGTGACGGGGTTCAGTAACTAACTCGATCTTTCTGTCTCTGTCTCTCTCTCTCTCTCTCTCTCTCTCTCTCTCTCTCTCTCTCTCTCTGTTGCGTGCTTGTAGGATGTGGGCATTCTGATCAACGGGAGTGTTCCTGACCTGCGTGGCCTAGTGGAGTGTGATTACGGTCGGGGCCTCTCGACCCGTGCCACGGTACATCTGGGTTCAGATGCTGCCCACATTCAGACCTGTCCCCTGCCTCCCAGAGACAGCTATCCCAGCATTCCACCACACAGAGGTAGGCTGCTCTCTCAGCGAACGCACCACTCTAAAGAGTGTGCTTTACTTGGGTTGCGAACCCATTTCATAAACTACAAATACAGTTTCCAAGAGAATTGTTAATTGTTTAATCTACCAAACCATTTTCCATTTTGTTACAATTTGCTTTGCTTTCTCACATTGAAATCCTCCCCTAGTACCTGTTCTTAAACATAGCATAATCATTTCAGCTTGGCCACTCAGACTATTTGCAGTGTGAAAATGACACCAAGATAATGCTTGAAACACCGAAAAGTACCTGGACATAAGTAGGTATTGAAAAGGTGCCCAAAAACTGACCCTGGTCAGCGGAAAATGTAAAAAGGTCTTCTGTTCTTAAAATAGATCCTGAGGTGGTGAAACACCCCGTGCTACTGATCTAACCAGCAAAAATGCTGCATTGTACTATGTTGGTGTATAACATTTACATACTACATTAATACTCAAGCTAGCATGCTGATGGCTGATGGATTTCATTTTTTCATACTGAAGTAGTCTGGGTACAAGCATGTGTGTGTGTATGTGTGTGTGTGTGTGTGTGTGTGTGTGTGTGTGTGTGTGTGTGAGAGAGAGAGAGAGAATGAGAGAGAGTGGGAGAATGGTCTTATAAGAGTATTCTTTTCCCTCAGACCATGTAACTGTTCCTGTGACGATTAAAGTCAACCACGCTGAGCTGGTT
>NW_027468774.1:35526187-35528687 GCF_046254945.1 Alosa pseudoharengus
TAGATGGGTTTAACATCTTGCCTGGACTACAGGGGGCTGATTCTGAGCATTCGATTTAAACTTGGCACCAGACTAAAGCATATCATGAATGGAGATTTTCCCCTGATCTCACTGACTTTAGTTCTGGACTCTGTCTAATCCCCATCTGGGAATGCAGCCATGGATGTTCTATAAACAAACCATGGGCGCACACACTGACACATACTGTTGACACAAACACTCTCTCTCTCACACACACACACACACACACACACACACACACACACACACACACACACACACACACACACACACACACACACACAAACAAACACACACACTCTCTCTCACTTTCCCAACACACACACACACACACACACACACACACACACACACACACACACACACACACACACACACACACACAAACAAACACACACACTCTCTCTCACTTTCCCAACACACACACACACACACACAGACACACACACACACACACACACACACACACACACTTACCGTGATAATAAGAGTGAGGGGCTCTCCACACACACACACACACACACACACACACACACACACACACTTACCGTGATAATAAGAGTGAGGGGCTCTCCACACACACACACACACACACACCTTCTCCAGCTCTCCTTGGTGTTCTCCTTCTCTCCCTTTCTCAGTCTCCGGATTCGTCTCGTCTCACCTCTATCTTGGGATCGCTCTCAGTCTCACATCAGGGGAAGTGTAAATGAGTATAATAACAGCTTGTGGTCAGACAAACCTCCAGGGCACCATTAGCAGCACAGATAAAAGCTAACCAGGGAGTGAGTGTGTATATATGCATGTGTGCTTCTGTGTGAGAGTGCTTTGAATATGTATGGACACACACACTGAATAGTAGATTTAGCATTGGCGATGTTTCCAGACTTTGTAATGGTGGTGATATGGGTGTGATACAGGAAGGCTAACTAATGGAAAATAAGAACCATTGTGTCTTAAATTCTACCCCTCTTTGTGTCTAGGTCTCCCCCCTCAGCGGGCCCCTAGAGGGGGGCACCCAGCTCACTGTCTGGGGCAGAAACCTCGGCTGGCGGGCAAAAGACGTCCAGGTGTTTATTGGGAGTGTGCCATGCTCCATACTGGAGGACCAGTACATCATCTCAGAGAAGTAAGTTCGAGCTCTATCATTGCCTATGTTGTCAGAATACAGTAATACTGTGAAGAGACAATACTGTAACATGGAGTCGCTATGAACTTCAAGATTTCATACCGATTCTTATTTTTTTGTTGTATTTCTGGGATATACTGTATTGTGACGTGGGATATCTTACATAGTCTGAAGAATTGGGGAAACTTGAACTTGAAGCGATATTAAAAAAGCAGTAATACGAAGGGCCTTTTAAAGTGGCCCATGACGGATTGAGAAGTGCCTTAGCAGAGACTCATGTGTTTGAGGATTGGGTTTGAGGATAGTGTGCGTCCACTCTGTCAGTGTGGGACCCATCGTAATAGTAATGTGTGACTGTGAGGAAGAGAGCAGAAAGAGACAAGAAAGAGAGAGTGAGGCTTTGTTACCAACTGACCCTCAACCCATTGAGTCCCCCTGTGTCTAGCCGCTGGAAAGTGTAAGGGTGTGTGTGTGTGTGTGTGTGTGTGTGTGTGTGTGTGTGTGTGTGTGTGTGTGTGTGTGTGTGTGTAAGGGCAGAGTAGCAGCTGCACCTGACTGCCCACCTGACGTCCCTGTCCACTGGTCTGGTGTGGCTCTCATGTCCGATGTGTGATTGGTGTTATGACGGGAGCATTTGTCACCCCTACAGTGGTCTTTGTTGATGCTTGCATGCACAGTAGCACACACAAACACATACACATACACACACACACACACACACACACACACACACACACACACACACACACACACACACACAGACACACAAGCACACACAAAAACAGAGAGAGGCTCCTTGGGTGATTATTCTCTGTAAATGTTCCGCTCTGCCAGACAAAACAGCAACCACCCATGTTCAAAACACAAACTTTCACCCACATGTGCACAATCAGGCACACTCGGGCACACACACACACACACACACACACACACACACACACACACACACACACACACACACACACATACACACACACACACACACACACACACACACACACAGACACCTCTCTCTCTCTCTCTCTCTCTCTCTCACACATACACACACACACACACACACACACACACACACACACACACACACACACACACACACACACACACACCTCTCTCTCACACACACACACACACACACACACACACAAAAACACACTCTAGACCAAATACAGCACATTCCACAGCAGTGGCGCCTGGGGCGAGCGGTCATCAGAGAGATGTCAGGATGGCCTCTGCGTGCTGTCCACTCCAAAACAAAAGTCAACAGAAGTATGTGTGTGTCGAGGCCATTTAGGGCTCTGACTGTGGTCCACACATGTGGGAAGGCCCGCCCTTTCATCAGCGCTCATGATA
>NW_027468774.1:35533687-35536187 GCF_046254945.1 Alosa pseudoharengus
GAGTATGTGTGTGTGTGTCTGTGTGTGTGTCTGTGTCTTTGTCTGTGTGTCCGTGTGTGTGTGTGTGTGTGTGCGTGTGCGTGTGCGTGTGCGTCTTCTGTACTACTATGGGAGAAGTCAGTTGCCACTTTTGTTGTGTGTGTACGTGTGTGTGTGGGGGTGGGGGGTTAGTGCTAATACATAGTACATACCAATATATGCTGTTTCTGCGTGTAGACAGATGTTATTTCCTGTTTTTTTAAGCTAAATTATTTTGATGGGTGAATATCAGTGTTTGTGTGTGTGTGTGTGTGTGTGTGTTTTCAGTGATGTGTCTCTATACCACATGGGTATATTTGATGTTTATGTGTGTCCAAGCATGTGAAGTTGGGCATGGAAGTGTTTGTGTTCTCTTTGCATTATGCACATATGTGTGTATGTGAGGCAGGGGGCGTCTCTGTGTGTGTGTGTGTGTGTGTGTGTGTGTGTGTGTGTGTTTCTATGCGTGTGTTTTTATAGGGATGTGATTGTTGCTTCCTGGTTGATTCTGCTGGAATGTTGTTACCCAAGCAAACATCCATGGATACATGTGTCTGAACACGTGTTCATTAATATGTGTGAGTGTGTGTGTGTGTGTGTGTGTGTGTGTGTGTGTTTGGTTCCTGTGTGTTTATGTCTGTGCGTGCAAGGAAGTGTGTGTTGACACACACACTGACAAGATGGAAGGAAAGGGGACAGCACTCCCTGGGGTCCATTTAAGTGGTGGCCAACCGGAAACCTCCTTTAGATAAACACACACACACTCCACCCTGGACTGCCACCCACACTCATAATTGTCCTGTTAGATGGTGTGTCCACCTGCTTGGTTGTTCCTATTCTTCATTGTTGTTCTTTTTCGTATATCTCTCCATTATTTTCCAATACCTCATGTTTCTTTCCACCACTGGACAATGGCTTGGGATTATGGGGCCATTCATAAAAAAAACAAAAATGTCTGTGTGTGTGTGTGTGTCTGTGACTGTTCTGACAGCTTGTTTGTATCTTGAGCAGAAGGGCCCCACGGAGCTTGAGCTAACGCAGGATGAATACTCGGTGACGATTGGCTCATATCCTTGCGACATCAGCTTCCACAATGACCAGCTGTTCCACTGCACCCTTAATGCATCACTGAGCTCCAGTGAGACTGAACTTCCTGTCACTGTAAGTACTACATTACACACTATCCCTTTTTGTTTTATTACCCATTATCTAGGTTCATCTTAACCAGTCGCTACTCCTTTAAAATTAAACAGAATAGATAGATAGTGAAACCTAACAGAGTAGATAGATATGTAATGAACCTCACTTTATGAACTGAATGAACCTAGAGGAGGATCAAGAAAAAACAAGCCAAAATCAAATACCGTCTTCAACTGGGCAACACATGTGCAGCTACAATCAGCCAGTCAAAACATTAAATTCTTAAGGGTAAAAATGTGAAGGGTAACCTACGTGTGACGTGTCCCGTCTAGAGAGCTGATTGGGTGCGTACCACACCTGCTCCAAGCGAGTGTTCTCAAAGGCTGAGCTGAACAATAGTCGTCATAGCAACACAGGTGTGCTTCCTCTTTTTCACACATCAGAGGTTTCAAGCAGCATAAGAGCTACAACATGGAGACATCCTCATGTCTAGTCGCAGAGATAGCTAGCAGTGATTGGTCACACTGCCCCTGGCCACTTCCTCCAAGTCCATCTCCTGAGAGCACACCAATGCGGTCCATAGAAGACAGTTGAAAGGGAATCGTGTTAGATTGGACTGGTGTCCGTATCCGTTAAAAGAACATTGTCCAGATACAGTCCTTGTTTGAACCGAACTTCTTCAACCACCATCCCCTGTGGTAGTGCTGGGCGGTATGACCAAAAATGTATATCACGGTATTTTTCAAAATTCTTACGGTTTCACGGTATATGACGGTATTTTTTTTCATGCATAATCAGATGTTCACAGCATTTTCTACAGGTTGAGAGAGGAATTGCTGCAGTACATTGACTAAGGATGGTCTATTTTACTGTCATGATGTAGAATAACTCCACACAAGGGGTAATGCAGTTTTGCATGGCCCCAGAAAATGATGCTGTTTACAAAGAGCCACTCATGATTCTAATGAAGAATCTAATCAGAATGCAAAGACAATTGCAGTCAAAATACAGAACTTTTACTGTGCAAATCACAAACATCTTGTATAAAACCAATACAAAAAGTAGTGCAACTTGCAATAATATACTTTTTTGAAAATATAAAAATATATTTGAAATTTTTTTTTAAATAAAACCTCTCTGCTAATATGCTTACTCTGTCAAATAGGACTATCAGAAACATGCCTTATTGTTATTGTGTGGTTTACATGACGTTAGTGGTAGGCTAACATTAACTTCATGTGGATGTGGATGTCTTTTAGCCTGTCATGAGCTTCGGTTCGGTTCGCTAGGCAAAACATTAACAAAAAAGTTTGGCGGTATGTTAAAAATTCATATCATAACG
>NW_027468774.1:35546187-35551187 GCF_046254945.1 Alosa pseudoharengus
TAGTTTGCTGTAATGATTTTGAGTGACGTAGTGTACATTTTGCTAGATGCACTTTGGGGACGTGATCCTGTATGCAACGGTAATGTTATTGTGGTGTTGCTGACCTCCCTGTGGTGTTTTTCTCCCTGCAGGAGAGAGTAGGAGAGCCCTTCTTCCTGCTGTTGTGTGCCATTAAACAACAAATCAACAAGGGCTCCATTGACGCCATCACGGGCAAGGCCCGCTACACCCTCAATGAGGAGTGGCTTCTGAGAGAGAACATTGAGGCCAAGCCACAGGTCTGTGGTCAGCTGGGGGTGGGGGGGGGGGGGGTCAATGGATCTAGGAACAGATATAGAGTGAGAGGTGAAAAAATTGAACTTATAGGTTAAGAGAGACACTAAAATGTAATGTAACAGTCAACAAAGGAAATAACATACGGTATGAAATTCGGGATTATTAATTAGTTCTTGTGATGTCAGGGCAGCTGTGTGTTTAATTCTCTCTGACTCTCTCTCTCTCTCTCTCTTGTGTGTGTGTGTGTGTGTGTGTGTGTGTGTGTGTGTGTGTGTGTGTGTGTGTGTGTGTGTGTGTGTGTGTGTGTGTGTGTGTGTGTGTGTGTCCACAGAACATCAACGTGTCTTTCCAAGGCTGTGGCATGGACTCTCTGAGCGTGCGAGTGATGAACACAGACACCATATGTCAGGTGAAGGAGAAGATTCTGGAAGCCTTCTACAAGAACCTCCCCTTCTCCCAGTGGCCGCACTCGGAAGATGTTGACCTGGGTGAGCGTCCAGACTGCATCCCCTGGATGACTCCCACCTCTGGAGCTCTGCTGAAATAGTCTCTAGCCAATTAGATTATCACGCTGAGCTTCGCAATATTAGGGCTCTCCTGACATTTCCTGTTTTCTGTTTTCTGTCTTTGGGGTTGTCTACTTGCACAGCTATACTGTTTGAACACATAACCGCATGTGATGAACCCATTGCCACATGTGTATAAAATCAAGCACAGTCATGCAGTCTGCAATCACAAACATTCATGAAATGGCACTGTCATAGGGTACACAAAGCAAGATCCATAAAGTAAGTAAGTAAAGTTTCTTTTTAAAGCACATTTAACCACAGCTCACACTGACCAAAGTGCTGTACATAGTGCATTAGCTAAAGAATAATAAAATAAGATAAAATAAAATAAAATAGATAAGTAAATAAATACACATACAGATCAATGATTTAATGATTGACATCAACAGACAACACTTAATTACAGACATAACAGGGTAAGACAATTAAAACACAGGGAAGGCCAATGTAAAATGGTGCGTTTTGAGCCTGAATTTGAATAATTCAGACGTGATGAGGACGTGGTTGGGTGAGTTTGGTGAGTAAGAACTTGACTGGCCGGCTCAGAGCCCTGACCTCAACCCTATCGAACACCTTTGGGATCAACTAACAGGGATTACAAGCTCATCCGACATCAGTGCCTGACCTTTTAAATGCTCTTCTGGATAAAGCGGCAAAAAATCCAACAAACACACTTAATCATACATAATATATGTAATCCTGGAAAGCCCTCCCAGAAGAGTGGACGCTGTTATAGTTATCCTATACTTATAGATTTAGAATGGGATGTTATAAAAGTTCCTGTTGGTGTAATGGCCAGGCGTCCCAAAACTTTTGTCCATATGGTGTCCCTGACGTACTATGTTGATGTTGAACTACAACAACTGCACAATTAAAGAGAGTATTTACTAACTTGTTTGGTGTTGTCCGACCTCCCTCTCCCTCCCTCTCTTGACCGCTCCTCTCTCAGAGTGGTTTCCTAGTGGTGGAGGCAGCAGGATTCTCCAAGACCTGGACAACACCTCGGGCATGGAGGATGGAAGGAAGAAGCTGAACACTGTTGTCCATTACCAGGTCATTACCCCCCACATGTGTGTACATACAGTACATGTATGTGTATGTACATATAATATGTGTGTGTGTACATACGTGTGTGTGTCTGTACATATAATATGTGTGTGTGTACATACGTGTGTGTGTCTGTACATATAATATGTGTGTGTGTACATACTGTACGTGTGTGTGTCTGTACATATAATATGTGTGTGTGTACATACATGTGTGAAAGAGGGGATGGGTGTGAAAAAGAATTTAACCAGCTGCACTGCTTATTGTTTCTTCATTATTATTCTGTTCAGCTTCTCCCTCACCACACACACACACACACTCACTCTCACTCTCTAACACACACACACACACACACACACACACACACACACACACACACACACACACACACACACACACACACACACAGAGGGAGAGAGCTTGATGAAGTCATTGACCTTTGACTCTCTGACCTCTTATACTTAACAGATCCCAGAGGGTGCTGCTATGGCCATGAGCATGAAGGACAAGAGAGAAAACACACTGGGAAGAGGTACGAGGACACACACACACACACACACACACACACACACACACACACACACACACACACACACACACATACAGTACACACTAGGGGTGTAACGGTTCATGTATTCGTATTGAACCGAAACGGTACGGGCGTCACGGTTCGGTGCATGAATTTACACGGAGAATACACGGTATAAAAATACACAAAACTTAAACTTAATTAATGTCATGCGCAATTACTGTTAAGTAGCGAGAGTTACGGGAGTTCTTTAGTACGCCTGTTTGAGTCGTGATTCACTCGGATCTTTCACCCGTATCTTTAAATTAACCCACGAGTCGCGAGTCTCTAGTATCATTAACTCGGATCAGTTGAGTCCTACTACAATTCAATCTAAAACGATAAACAGCGCCACACACAAACCTCTTGCAACATTAGCTAGCCTATAGCCATCATATCTGCCAAAAATGTAACCATTTCGTAAGTAGGATAACCACAACTCCACAAATCAACTCAAGCGACTGAGTGAGCAGGCAGTCTGAGATAACTGGTTAACTTCCCGCAGAGCCGGGTTAGTCGGATCAGCCGGCCGGTTAGGCTACATGAGTACGAGTCGGCTACGGCTACGTTGTCATGAGTGGCTGTAGACGAGCGAGTAGCTCCTCCTCAAAGTGAAAATCAATTCCACAACAAAAGCCATTCTTCACCTCTTAAATAACATTCAATGTTCTGCATGTAGCCTAGGCATACTTTAGATTTGGTGTATAGATGTGTAGCATATTAAAATGCAATTAGGTCGCGCAGACAGTCCGAAACATTGCACACTCTTAATGGAGCTGCTTTGTATACCCGGGTTAGTCGGATCGCTGGGCCTGGCGGTTACGTTATGAGTGCGAGTCAGCCGAATCAGCCGGATACGTTGTCATGAGTGGATCAGTAGACGAGCGAGTAACTCCTTGTCAAGGTGAAAAGCAAATCCACAACAAAAGCCATTCTTTCACTTCTGAAATAACATACAATGTTCTACACGTAGGCATAGCCTACTTTTAAATGCAATTAGGTCGCGAAGACAGTACGAAACATTGCAAGCTCTGTATGGAGCTGCTCAGGCTAGCCGGGTCAGTTGGATCTGCAGGACGGGCCGGTTACATTGTTATGAGTGCGAGTCAGCCGAATCAGCCGGCTACGTTGTCATGAGTGGATCTGTAGACGAGCGAGTAACTCCTCGTCAAGGAGAAAAGCAAATCCACAACAAAAGCCATTCTTTCACTTCTGAAATAGCATACAGTGTTCTACACGTAGGCATAGCCTACTTTTAAATGCACTTAGGTCGCGAAGACAGTCCGAAACATTGCAAGCTCTGTATGGAGCTGCTCAGGCTAGCCGGGTCAGTTGGATCTGCAGGGCGGGCCGGTTACGTTGTTATGAGTGCGAGTCAGCCGAATCAGCCGGCTACGTTGTCATGAGTGGATCTTTAGAGGAGCGAGTAACTCCTCGTCAAGGTTAAAAGAAAATCCACAACAAAAGCCATGCGTTCACTTCTGAAATAACATATATTCTGCACGCATAGCCTACTTTAAAATGCAATTAGGTCGCGAAGACAGTCTGAAACATTGCAAGCTCTGTATGGAGAGTAGGCTAGCCAGTGGATCAGCCAAGCGGGCCGGTTACGTTGTTGTTATGAGTGCGAGTCAGCCGAATCAGCCGGCTAGTTGTCATGAGTGGATCTGTAGACGAGCAAGTAGCCTAGTTTCTACTTGTGTCAAGGTGATAATAATAATAGGCCTAATGAGAATAGTAGTAGTAGTAGTAGTAATAATAATAATAATAATAATAATAATAATAATAATAATTTAGTCACTGCAGGGCATTTCTATGTTCCTGTTTCTATGTCTACATTGAAAGTCAATTGCTTAGGCTAAGACAATAAATAAACAGTCTGGCTCAAACTGCTTTCTTTCCCGTGAGTGGGTGGAGGTTTTGATGCTATTATATTAGGCTATTTTATATTATATTATATTATGTTATATTATATTATATTATATATGATATTATATTAGTCTACCTAACATGATATATGTATAGCTATGATTAATAGGCTAATAATATTAGTTGCCTAGTATTAGCTGCCTATAATACCTATTAGAATAGATTCCTAGTAGCCTACTATTAGTATATAGTAGTGGTAATAAACATTGTAGCAGAGTAGCATTAGACCTAGGCAAATTTTCTATTGTTAACAAAACAACACTGGGGCTGAACTGGGACTGAATTTCTTTGCGATTTAGCAATACTGACTCAAGTGACTCAAGTGACTCGTTCAACCCGGATCAGTTTAGTGAGTGACTCAGAATAACCCGGATCCTTAAAAGGAATCGAGTTTAACAGGCC
The DNA here is from genome assembly GCF_046254945.1 of Alosa pseudoharengus. NCBI lineage: Eukaryota > Metazoa > Chordata > Actinopteri > Clupeiformes > Clupeidae > Alosa > Alosa pseudoharengus. The sequence continues at coordinate 35,550,979 of NW_027468774.1, forward strand.
TATTCTTTAGCGACACCTAACGCTAATCTGTAGCCTCGCCTTAGCTCTGAAGCTCTGATTGGCGCCTATGTTTTTTTTGTCAGGTCGTCGGTGGAGTCCATCAGTCATTAGCAGCACTAAGGTTAGACCCACAAGAGTTAGAGGATCCGCTGGTCTCTTTAAGATCGCAAGTTTAAGAACTTCAGTTACAGTAACGTTAGTACAGGCGA
>NW_027468774.1:35558687-35566187 GCF_046254945.1 Alosa pseudoharengus
CTACCCTCCACTACCTGTACACAAACACACACTCCCCTCCCACAGTCCCCTACCTGCACATCCACACTAACTTGGTCTCAGTGACTGGTGCTATGAACATCAAGTCATGGGTGGTATGAAGCATCACGTTTTGTCTGCTCTCTTACAGAAATACCGAAATGAGTTCAACACAAATCTGGCATTGACTGAAATCTACAAGTATGCCAAGAGATACCGCAACCAGGTAAGACCTTCTCACTTCTAAATACTGCCAGTCTGATTTGGTGTGTGGTGTGTGGTGTGGGGGGGGGGGGCACTGTATGATTTTGTTGTGTGTGGGGGGGACACTATCTGATTTGGTCATGTGGTGTGGGGACACTAGTCAGGCCACTGTGGCTGCTCCTCTCCTGCCTTTTTGTTCGCTGACGTTGATCGCCAGACACCTACGAACCTACCTTCTTGAATTTCCCCTTGGGGATCAATAAAGTATCCATCTATCTATCTATCTATCTATCTATCTATCTATGGACGCTGACACAAATGCTGTTAAAACAGAGAGTGTAAGAGTTGATATGAACCCGAGCATGACGTGTGATTCTACGTTAAGACTATAATTTCTCAATCGTCAGAGGAGCGTGGCCAGTGTCTGCCTCTGCCTGCATGTCCCTGCGTCTGCTGGCTGATCCCAGGCCAGACGCTCTGATGGTGTGTGGCACAGGCGCAAGCTGGTGCCCACAACATCAAACAGAAACACAAACATCTCCTTTTATCAGGGCTAGATCACAAGGAGATAATATCAAACGTCCCTCATACCCCCCCCCTCCAAGTGTGTCATCTACTCTTTCACTCTCACTTCTCTAGGTCTCAACCCGTAGCTTGTTTCGTAAGATCCGAATATAGAGGAGATACTGTAGTGGAGGACTGGTGTGGAGCTTATGGAAAATGAGGGGTTGTGGTTAAGGTTGTTGGTGTATGTTGGTGAAGTCTTATGGTTCTGGTTAGAGTTTGGCTAGCATGTGGTTATGTCTCAGGTCTGGCCTAGTCGCATGTCATCAAGGTGCTTTAGTCACTGCCACAACTGTTCACATTTTATATGCTTGCAGGAAACACACACACACACACACACACACACACACACACACACACACACACACACACACACAACATGTACACACAGAAACAGACCCACAAAAACACCTACCACCCACCCACACACACACACACTTTAAAGCCTAGCTGGAATGTGGTGAGGGAGCGGTGAGCAGGCGAGGCACCCCATGAAAGGTTCCTTGATTGCGCTGTCTGTGCGCTTGGTCTGCTGGTGCTGAACGGAGCTCTGGGCTGAAAGGCAGCTGAGATGCGGGTGCCATAATACCAGCAGGGGAACGGGGATCACACAGGGTTTTTTGTGGGGGCATGGAGTGTGAAAGACGTGCTTCCCAGCCCCCCCCCCCCCTTTTCTCTGCATGAGCGATGGGGGACATGGAAGTTTAGCTCTGAAAGGAGAAGAGGATGTGGGCATTTGAATGGTCCTTAAAGTACTTCTTGTGTTTTTTTTTTCCATTGCTCTTTCTTCTGCCTTTTTATGCTGACCTCTCTCCCTTTTCCTCACGCAAACTCTTCCTCTGTTCTTCGCTAAACCCTCTCTCTCTCTCTCTCTCTCTCTCTCTCTCTCTCTCTCTCTCTCAGGTGGTGAACGCTCTGGAGTCCAACCCCACGGCGCGCCGCACACAGCTGCATCATAAGTTCGAGCAGGTCATCGCCCTGGTGGAGGACAACATCTACGAGTGCCAAAGTGAGGCCTAAAGGCCAATCACACGCCTGGACCAGGACAAACTTTGTGTTAAAGACTTTCTGCTGAATGGCCGGGATGGTGAACCAATGCAGGGGGGGTGGAGGGGGGGGGGGTGTGCGTAGGCTAAAAGGCCTCTAGTTGGATACTGGACAAGGTCACGGATTGGGATCGAATGACAGAACAAGGGGAACCGAGAGAGATGTGGTCTAGAGAACGTTCCCATCCCCTTTCTCATCTCTGTTTCTGTGGTGTGTGTTTATGTGTGACGGTGTAAGTAGGTCGCTCTCTCACACGTTCCCTGCTGATGTGGGTTCCCTTGCGGGAGGGGTGGGTGGGAAGGGGGGTCGGGCTGGTCGCGCTGGAACCCGCGGTTCCACAGCCCTGTTTTAGCACTGACCTGCTCTGAGAGCTGTTGATGCACTGGACTGAACAGTAATCGTCCTCACTAGTATTTATATGTCTTACTGAGGGGGGACAACACTTCTGTCATTATGAACAGAATGGTGTTTGTAGTGAACTGGCAAATGGGACCTCCCCTCGCTTTGTAGTCTGCACTGTTCTCAGGTCTGATTGTCCAAAAAAGTGGATTTTTCTTTCTTTCATGGTGCTTCAAGTAAAAAAAAATGCCTTTTACTTTTTTTGCATACAGATCCCACCATGCTTTGCTTGCTGGTTAGAAGAAGACATGGGGAGTGTGTAGATGTTTGTGAGGTCGTCTGCTGTGGTGTAGGCCCATATCTGAGCCCATAGAGATTCTGTGTGTGTGTATGTGTGCGTGTGTGTGTGTGAGTGTGTGTATGTGTGTGTGGATAGGTGTATGGGAGGGAGGTTGTAGGGGTTCTTATAATTTAGTATTTGTTTGGCGATAACCTATTACTAGGTGGTGTTTGTGTAAGGTAAGGAGTACAAATAGATGCTTCTTCGAAGAAAGAGGGAAATTTTATTAAATATAACTACTATGAAGTTAAACTGTTTTTTTTATTCTTTGAGACATTGTCATGCATAAAAGTCTGAAACTATACGGCTTTCCTGTCTCATTTCTTCCTCCACAGTAAACTATAGTGGCTATGCAAGTGAAATACCTCTTTGCAGAACAAAAATGAGTGAATTCAAATATCTTTTCTAATGTTTTTTTATTTCTTTTTATTTTCAATTGCAGCACATATAACATTTCCATATTTACACCAACCAATCAAACAAAACACAGATACAACCTCCTCATCTCCCAGTGAGATTCATATGTGCACTGGGACCCATTTGGACTAAATTATGTTGGAGTGTTGGTCTCTGAAGGGGCTACATCCGCCACGATAGGCTTCTCCCTGCCAGAACCAATCAGTGCAGCATTCACAATGCCAATCAAGTGTGTGTGCGTGTGTGTGTTTGTGAGAGAAAGAGGTGTTTGTTAGGGGTTCCTTGGAGATTGATCTAAATCTAGACATTCTAAAACATTTTGCTGCCTTCAGCTATGTCTTCAGTGACAAAATAACGCTTCAAACAAGGGCGCTTCAGGGAGTATCTTGTGAACAGTGTGGGATGTCATCAGCTCAGGCAGTGTTGACGAGTAAATATATTCATGTAGTCTCTGGAGTTTGGCTCCCCTCCTCTGAAGTCTCTTTTTATTGTTGGTTATTTTCAGTGTCATGTTATGTTTTGTCAACCGGTGTTCTCTTTATGCACACGTTCTCAGTAGTCTTACAGGGAAAACGGAAGTGAGCTAATTAGGAGCACACTCGCTCGATATCATTCACACTCATTTAGTCCACTTCAGCAGCTTTCCAATGGTTATTAGCCATTTGTACAGGGCCAGTAAAAACAGTAACAATAACGATTATTTCTACAAAATGGCCTCATGTTCATGTGGTTGAGGTGGTGCGTGCGTGGGAAGGGTTGGCCGCGTGACGGTGGATCCCCAGAAGCGCTGGGCAGGGCGGGGGTGGGGGGGTGGGGTTGGGGTTGAGAGAGAGGGTGGGGGGGGGGGGGGGCAGAGATCAGGCAGGGCCCACCTGGCTGGAGGAGATGGTGGAGGACTGGGTTTTAGAGGAGGCCGTAGTGGTGACTTCCTCCTCACCAAACGGGTTCGTCCCACAGCATACAGTCTTCAGCATACAGTTTCTAAACTACAGGAAAGAACATACAGAGCAAAATTGGGAGATAGCGTTCACTAGATGCGGCCTTATTGTGTGTCTATGTTTTGCCTTTAACAATATGAGGGTGATCCAACAGACTTGGAGTCAGGAAATGTGTGCGTGCGCAGAGATGCTGCAGTTTCTTACCTGTCTGTTCAGGAGAATGTAGATAACTGGATTGTACAGGGCGGCACTCTTGGCAAAGAATGCTGGGACTGTCATAGCGATGGGTCCGAAGTTCGCACCCTGATTGGCAAAGATGTACCAGGCCACAGTGGCATAAGGCACCCAGCACACCAAGAAGGCTATCACCATGACGATCACCATGCGTGTCACTTCCTTCTCTGCCCGCTGAGTGGACTCGGACTCCTGTTGCTGGGCTGCAGCCTGGGACAAGAGGAGCGAAATGACACATGGCCCACAAAACACGACTCCCGCTGTCTCCGTTAGTAGAACTCTAGATGAACCACTCTAATAGAACTCTAGATGAACCACTCTAATAGAACTCTAGATGAACCACTCTAATAGAACTCTAGATGAACCACTCTCATATCTAATATAACTCTAGATGAACCACTCTAATAGAACTCTAGATGAAACACTCTAATAGAACTCTAGATTAACCACTCTCATAGAACTCTAGATGAACCACTCTCATATAACTCTAGATGAACCCCTCTAATAGAACTCTAGATGAACCACTCTCATATAACTCTAGATGAACCACTCTAATAGAACTCTAGATGAACCACTGTAATAGAACTCTAGATGAACCACTCTCATATAACTCTAGATGAAACACTCTAATAGAACTCTAGATGAACCCACTGATCTATATAGATCAGTGGATGAACCACTCTAATAGAACACTAGATTAACCACTCTCATGGAACTCTAGATGAACCATTCTATTAGAACTGTAGATGAACCACTGTAATAGAACTCTAGATGAACAACTCTCTCGTGAGTACTCAGATGTGTTTGGAGTACTGTGTGAGAGTGTATTGCAAAATAAGATAATTAGAGTATTTGTCATGTGAAAAGTGAAAATGATGGCGTTTCTCTGGTTGTGTGTGAGCCTGAGGTGTTTCTGTGGTGTGGTGAGTATGAGAGTGTGTGTGTGTGTGTGACAGAAAGAGAGAGACTAACCGCACGGACGGTGCAGAGCAGGCGGCTGTAGCAGAAGAAGATGATGATCAAAGGGATGGTGAAGTGGAGGAGGAACATGTAGATGACAAACGAGGTGTTGTGGAGCTCAGGCCTGGGAGTGTAGTAGTCTATACCACAGGAGCACTGCATCCCTTCAGGAATGTACCTACACACACACGCGTACACACACACACGCACACATGCACACACGCACGCGTACACACACACACGCGCGCGCACGCGTACACGCGTACACACGTACACACACACACACACACACACACACACACACACACACACACACACACACACACACACACACACACACACACAAGGTGACAGGTGAAGGGTGACAGTAAGATGGGAGTGATTGTCCATCTGTACGTGTGTTTCTGGGACACGTAGTCAGACTTACCTGGACCAGCCCATCAGAGGGGGCAAAGCACAGGTGAGAGCCATGATCCATGTGAAGGCCACGCCTACAATCGCATGCTTCTCCCCAAATCGAAAGGTGGTCATAGGCTTGCACACTACAATATACCGCTCAATGGCCAACGCTACCAGGGACCACAGGGCAATTTCACCTACGACACACACAGACACAGATTATATTCATCCAGGCAGAAAACATTAGAAACATTCTCATTATTCTGGTGTAATCTTGCTAAATCTTGTATAGCATATGTTCTAAACTTATCTGCTCACAAAGCCATAAATACAAACGCATCCAAGCAAATCACAAATATCAGTAAGAGCTTTCCTAAATTATCACTAGATTAACACACACACACACACACACACACAGATGTTCAGCCATGTACTTACCACCCAGAGTGGCGAAGAAGCCCTCCACGTTGCAGCCGGTGACACCCAGTACGAAGTAGCCGTGCAGCGCGGTGTAGAGCGTGACGGTGAAGCCGCCGATCACCATGAAGAGGTCCGCCACGGCCAGGTTGAGCAGGATGTAGTTGAGCGGGGTGCGCAGCTTCTTGTGCTTGACCGTGACGTAGAGCGTGAGGAAGTTGACCGGGAAGGAGGTGATCATGAGGAAGATCATGTAGGCGGCCAGCAGCGAGTACTTCCACGGCTCGGCCAGATAGTACTGCGGGTGCTCGAAGGGGCTGCGCACCACCCCAGTCCGGTTGGACATGGGCACGTAGAAGTTGGGCCCTTCCGTTCCGTTCATGGTGGCCGAGAGCGAGAGAGGGAGTGGGGGATGGAGAGAGGAAAAAAGAGAGGAGAACGAGGGACGGAGAGAGAGAGGAGAGAGGAGAGAGAGGAGAGAGAGAGAGGGAGGTGTTCCAGACCAGACAGCTCAGATGAAATGAGAGAACAGCGAGAGGAGAGCAGAGGAGAGGACAGCTAGAAAGGTGTGATCTGCACCCCGGGACGCTGAGGGTCTCTTATAAGGCCCCCTCCCTGCGGATTAGCAGCCATGGGCGTAAGCAAGAGTGGATGTACACACACACACACACAAACACAGATTGAGGTCACACAGAACTGTCTCACTAATCCTACATGGATCAATAACACGTTTAAGTGGCCAGGGACATTTTTTTATCACTGTCGTCCAAGTAGAAATTGTATTTAAGGAGCTGGAGACCAGTTGGAGATGGCCGACTGTCTGATTGAACACTGAGAGTCAAGAAGCTCCCAGGCATAAAACATGGCTTGATTTGAAGACTTGAACACAGATACTGTACAGTCCCCCACAATGTCACACAACACAGTCTCTGTGCCTATGTTTCCTGACCTGAAGTGAGGGCGGCCATCACAAACTTACACAGAGGGCATATTGTCGGTTGTTTAGAGATCCTGAAGTGGACATACAGTGAATGGGAGTCCATTTTAATTCACTTCTGCCCACACAGAGCTCATCTGAGTCCCCCACAATGATCCTGTGAGTGGCCAATTCATTTGAGAGATGATGTGGGTTTTGGATTATTCTCATTCTAGTTCTGGGTCGAATTGGATGCTTGATTTCAGGTTAAATGAACTCTTTATACTGTTTTAGTCTCTGTGAATGAATCTATTGCAAAAAATAGTTGAAATAGGAATAGGTAATACCTACACACTGTCTTTACGGTAGGATCTTAACAACACGTCAGTCACTGCAATGTGGCATATCAGATATACATTCCCGAAGCACATACTTGCATATGTACAGACAAACACACAGTTAACACACGTTTTTTTGTGGAAAAAAAACTATGACTTTTATTAAAACTGCTTAACATTCAGAAGAACACATTTGTAATCTCATCACAACATGTGTTGTCAAGTGCATTCCATACACATCTATGGTAGTGGGCAGCACTAACTTGGTCCCACTTCATCATTCTCATGCGAATAGGCACAGTCACCAGAGTCAATCTGCAGTATTAAAGTGAGCTGTATATTAATGCCCTTTGCCATGTGACATTCTGCTGAGGTGTCTGTGTGTTGTGT
>NW_027468774.1:35568687-35573687 GCF_046254945.1 Alosa pseudoharengus
CACACACACACACACACACACACACCTGCTGTCTTTCTCTTGCCACACTATCTGTGAGTGTAACACACATTATCTGTGAACTTTCATCCTCACCTCTTCAACACCCACACACCTTCCACCCCACCAGAGCTCCCACACACACACACTCCACTAACACACCTTCCTCCACATTAGACTTCCCACGTACACACACCTTCCTCCACACTAGACTTCCCACGTACACACACTCCACTCACACACCTTCCTCCACACTACACTTCCAACGTACACACACTCCACTAATACACTTCCACCTGTTCCTCAGTCAAATGAATGAAAACACAAACCCATTGACACTGCTCCATCACACTACAAACTACACCACTCACCTGCTGCACACAAAACACACACACACACACACACACACACACACACACACACACACACACACACACACACACACACACACACACACACACACACACACACACACACACACACGTATATACTTATACAAAGACATACAGTATACATAGTGTGTGTGTGTGTGTGTGTGTGTGTGTGTGTGTGTGTATGTGTGTGTGTGTGTGTGTGTGTGTGTGTGGAACAGACAGAATCAGAGCAAGAAAGAAAGATGGAAAGAAAACAAGAAAGGAAGATAGAAAAAAAGAGCTGCAGGATGATGACATACATCCAACCAGGAAATCCCCAAATTGGAACAAGCTGCGTCTGTGGTAACAGAGTATATAAAATATAACACACAAACGGACAAACACACATTTGACATGCGCGAGGGTGACCACAGACATTATGATGTGGTCAGAGGCAGAGCAGGAGAAACACATTCCATGTGACTGTGTTGTTTTTGTGGATATGTCAACGTGTATATCTTTCCCTGATTGGGGAATAATGTTGTCTTTTGTGTATGTTAAAGCTGGCCTTATATTGGCAGTGCAACATGGACGAAGGATAATTCCCATCTACAGTAAAGCACATGTGAAGAGTTCCAGATAAGAGGCACAGCTCTTGTGTTTATCTCACTTAGTTCTGGTGTCCAGCTCCTCATCCATTCTCAGGTTTTCTGAGAGATTGGCCTTTGTCTATAAAGTATGTATTGTGTGCTTTTCCATTTCATGCTGTGGTCACTGAGCCAGCCATAACACACATTTGGGGCTTGCCCAGGCGAGCGGGGCTTCTGGGAAAGAGGACTCGGGAGTGAGTAATCTGGAGAGAGGACACTGATCTGTTCAGCGTAAAACTCTGGTCAGCGAAAAACGCTTCAAATACTGTCCAGTGAGAACACTGTTGTTTGTCTTCTATATGTTTAGTAGTTGTTCTAAGAGAGCTATTGGGTGTCCTTAGAGGCCACAGTACTAGAGTCCAACAATTAAAGTGACTTTGGTAAGACAAGCATTATGTTTGGATTTTTGATGTGTCTGTGTGTGTGTGTGTGTGTATTTATGTGTGTCTGTGTGTGTGTGTGTGTATTTTTGATGTGTCTGTGTGTGTGTGTGTGTGTATTTATGTGTGTCTGTGTGTGTGTGTGTGTGTATTTATGTGTGTATGTGTGTGTGTGTGTGTGTATTTATGTGTGTATGTGTGTGTGTGTGTGTGTGTGTGTGTGTATTTATGTGTGTCTGTGTGTGTGTGTGTGTATTTTTGATGTGTCTGTGTGTGTGTGTGTGTGTATTTATGTGTGTCTGTGTGTGTGTGTGTGTGTATTTATGTGTGTATGTGTGTGTGTGTGTGTGTATTTATGTGTGTATGTGTGTGTGTGTGTGTGTATTTATGTGTGTATGTGTGTGTGTGTGTGTGTATTTATGTGTGTATGTGTGTGTGTGTGTGTATTTATGTGTGTGTGTGTGTGTGTGTGTAAAGGGGAGGCAAAGGATACCCCCGCTGCTCATGTTGTGCCAGCGTGAGCTCTTCCTGTCGGTCTGCGGTGCCTCCAGGTCAATCAAAGACACGGCCTCCTCATCTGTGATCCCCTCCTCCAGGTAGAACTCCACCAGCGGCAACACCTCTGACGCACACACACACACACACACGCACGCACACACACGCATGCACGCACGCACACACACACCACGCACGCACGCACGCACGCACGCACGCACGCACAAACACAAACACAGAAAAAGATACATAAACACACGCTCAGATGTAAAGATATCAACCTGCATTCTGCCTCCCACCCACACTCCAAAGCTCCGACCATTCTGAACTGAAAATACCCATATGCCTCTCTTCCACCAGAATCCACTGCTAGCTCAAACTGCCTGTCAGTTCATCAGTGCGTGTCCGTTACAGATCAGAACTTGTATCATGCCTCTATTTGACCCCATTTCCATACTTTCCCCCAAGGTTTTAGTGTGACGTCACTTGCATCCGAGTCATGAGTGACAGGTGAAGCAGCCACTGACTCACCGTAGGAGGAGGCTGAGCAGATGAAGGGCTGTCTGCAGTTGATACACACGTTGCCAAGGTTGTTTAGGAGAGGGTTGTTGGTGGAGCAGCGGAAACACATGGGGACCAAGTCCTGCAAAGAGCACAAGTGCATACACCAACACACACACACACACATACATACACACACACACACACACACACACACACACATACACACACACACATACACCAACACACACACACACACACACACATACACCAACACACACACACACACACACACACACACACACACACACACACACACACACATACACATACACCAACACACACACACACAAACACACACACACACACATACACACACACACACACACACACACACACACACACACACACACGCGCACACACATACACATACACCAACACACACACGCGCACACACATACACATACACCAACACACACACACACACACACACACACACACACACACACACACACACACACACACACACACACACACACACACACACACACACACACACACACACACACACACACACCAGAAGGTCATGAGGAGGCTTTGTGGAAGCACTGCTGAGAACACAGAGCAGGCTCTCATCTTGCAATCATACGAGTTATGAAGCATAGAGTGAGGACCAGTCACACACACACACACACACACACACAGTAATTGAGAAGCTTAGAGCAGAGTGAAACAGACGATACACCCACACACATACACCTTTTAGTCCTAGAAAATTCTTGAGCATATGGTCAGACGCAGAAACACACAAACACACACACAGACACACACAGACACACACACAGACACACACAGACACACACACAGACACACACACAGACACACACAAAAATCACCCCCAAGGCAAACTTTGAAACATACGGAAAGAGTCAGACACACACACATGCTTGCCGTCATAGAAGACTTTGAAGTGCACAGTGAGGAGGAGACAACACACAGTGATAACGCCCCTCCAAGTGTGTGGAGAGGATGCGCACAGACACATCTCAACAGACATACAGCACTCTTAACTTTTGGAATAAAGTACACACATTTACTCTTGCCATCATGAAAGAGTGCACAGTGTGGAGCAGGTAGTATTTTGAAGCGTGAAGCACAAACGAAAACATACATTTACTCTTTCACACACACACACACACACACACACACACACACACACACACACACACACACACACACACACACACACACACACACACACACCTCGCTGTCGTGGAAGGGTTTGGAGCGCACGGTGAGGCTGCCCAGCTGCATGGCGTCCTGCAGCCGCGGGTGGATGCGCAGGCCCTGCAGACGCTCGTAGGCGTAGCGCGCCAGCTTGTACGCCCCCAGGTGCTTACTCTGCTTCGCCAGCGTATACAGCGTGTTCCTGAGGGAGACGCCGTTAAGGAACACACACACACACACACACACACATATATATGTACTCACACACACAAGCTCACAAACATACACAAATATATGTGATGAGGATGTTGCTAGGGGACAGTATCCAGGATATGGCTAGGATGGTACCAGAATCTAAAATTGGTGACATTTCACCTGAGACGGCTGAAACCGAGCAGTAATCAAGGATTTTTGCTTTCACCATGTGATGGATTTTCCGAGATCTCATCACATACGTACTCACACACACACACACACACACACACAAACTCAGAAACATACATAAATATATGCACTCACACACACACACACAAGCACACACACTGTACACACACATCATATATACACACAAACACACCTACCCTCTCCATCAACAGCTGAGAGGTCCTCGAGAAGAGGAGTCTCTACGGTAAACACACAGACTAATTCCGTGCCGTTATGAGACATATGCATATGCATAAACTTCCTGTCTAATGACTGAGTGGATGAAGTTAATGAAGAGAAGGCCGTGACGACCAGAGGGCTCTAAACACGTTCCTATGGCAACGAGACGGGCTAGAAATAGACACCTAAAATATGCCATGCACCTACTCTGTTGTTTCACTGGCCATTTGTTCTTAATGGAGTTGTAGGTGTAGGTATGGCAGCCACGGAGACGATGGTCTGAGTTTATAATGGAGCTGAGCACTCTGAGGGCAGTTTACCAGTCTCTGCTGAGTATTGATAGAAGTCTACACATCAGTTTAAGTATGGTTAGTAGTTTAGTCTGCGGGCCTGAAAATTCACCACATTGGTGAATGTTGCTTGTTAATAAGACATCTGCTTGTTTGAATTTACATATTTGAGTTAAAAAGATATTTTGTGTTGTAAGCCAGTAAACCAGGAAAATCTGAGGCGCTGACTTTCAATAGGAAAAAAACACATTCATCTGAGGTTTTATGATTATGCAAACAGGGGAGAAGAGGGGCAAAATCATAAAAAGAATGAACTACAAAATGGCGAGTTACACCAGACGATGGGTGGACATTGGCAAAACCCTGCTGTCTTGCAAAATTGAGTTTATTTGTTCAGTGACTGAGAGAAGGTAAGATCTTACAGTTACTTCCGAACAACTACATTTGCTACAGTAATGGCCCAGGTATTTATTTACTTAAACATCTCAAAGCACAAAAAAAAAA
>NW_027468774.1:35578687-35581187 GCF_046254945.1 Alosa pseudoharengus
GTATGGGTGTGTGTATGTGTGTGTGTTTTTTTTTTTCCGTATGCCTGTGTGTGTGTGTGTGTGTGTGTGTGTGTGTGTGTGTGTGTGTGTGTGTGTGTGTGTGTGTGTGTTTCTGTGTGTGTGTGTGTGTGTGTGTGTGTGTGTGTGTTTCTGTGTGTGTGTGTTTCTGTATGCCAGGGTGTGTGTATGTGTGTGTGTGTGTGTTTCAGTATGCATGTTCATTGTGTTAGTGTTTGGTAGCCTAGGTCATGTACATAGGTTGGCGGTCCGTGGACTTTGCATTGGGGGACTATATAAAACTAAGGCCAAGCAGCTAGTGAAGTACTGTTCCATATCAGCAATTATAGGAAGCATGTTTATTTGGAAGAGACAATGCTTCCTATACCCCTGAATCTGTAGACTCGTGATAGATAGCTGAACTGCTTTAATCTACTGGATTATTTAGAAGATTTAATGTAATGTAACTTGACCTGTAAAGTGGAATCAAATAAAGTATATAAAATGTGTGCGTGCGTGCGTGTGTGTGTTTGTTTGTTTCCGTATGCCTGTGTGTGTGCTTCTGTATGCATGGGTGTGTGTATGTGTTTGTGTGTGTGTGTTTCAGTATGCATGTGTGTGTGCGTGTGTGTGTTTGTTTCCGTATGCGTGTCTGTGTGTCTGTGTGTGTGTGTGTGTGTGTGTGTGTGTGTGTGTGAGTGTGTCTCACCTCATCCCAGTGCCGGGCGTCGACGTGTAACTGTGCCAGTGCCTTAAGGTCTCCCATCTTGGTGTAAGTCTCAGAGGCGTAACCATGGTGATTGAGCTGCTTAAAAAAGGCAGCACAATGGGACAGCGGCTCCCGCTCCGCTTTATCCAGCTTGCGCGCCAGATCTATCAACCTGACCGCAACACACACAGACCCAGAGGGCAGGAGGGGAGATAAGAGGCAGTGTCATGACCAGAGGAACGCACACTCTTCAGATGCTCTACAGCAGTGGTTCTTCAACTTTTTGCCTGGTGCTCTGCGAAAAAGTCTCGCGACCCCCTTCTCTCCTGGTGTCACTGGTAAACTCACGCACAACACCTTCGAGCTCATCATCGTAAGAGGGTAGGTAGAGATTTGAGTTTGTGTAAACAGAGCATCCACTTTCAGAGGAACATTATGGACACACTTTGAATTGTAAGCCTACTTCTAGGTCTAGTGAATATCCCAGTTTTTAAACATGTTTTCTTTTAGAAATTTTTCAGACTGCAAATCCTGCGAATATGTGACCCCTCCCATATTCTTGGTGACCCCCAGTTTAGGAACCGCTGCTCTACAGAACTTCAGCACACCCCAGCACACTAGTTACACCAATGTCTTGTGCAACCTCTGTAGTGGTTCTTTGATTCAAAGAACTACAGAAACCCACAAACTCAGTCTTTCTTCAATAACTAGGTGCATAACATACAGTAGGGCTCACTGTCATGTAGTCGATGTTTAGGTGATAAAATGGCTATGTTCTTTGAGGGAAAAAACGTGTTCCCATTGTTTTGCGTGGTGGTTCTATAAATAGTAGATTGAAACACAATAAACAACAGTGAAAAGTGTCTGTTAGATTCATATAGTAGTGTTGAGCAGCAGGGTACAATCCAGTGTATTGAAGCATGTCTCATGGAAACTTAAAACAGACACTCCTCAGTGGACAATATATAATCAAATGTTGTAATACAAGAATGTAATACATAAAGCTCCTTAAAATAAACTGGGCCTGCTCACACTTATCAGATTATCCTCAGCGTGTGCATGAGAATCATGAATCCTCTGCTCTTTTCTGTGAACATGTCACCCTCTGGCACTGCCATTATGAAGCATGGCATCCATTCCCAATGCTAAACACATGACAACCCATTATAGTTATCCATCAAGCAAAATAAAACCATAAAATATGAAAGGCTAAGGCTTCACCATCCTCCAACACAGAAAGGTCTTGATGACTTACTGCTTTCTACTTCTGAATTCAGAGAATCACTGCAGTTAGGGAAGTAGGCCCTAAGCCTCTAAGAATCACCGTAGCAACCATTAGCGATCACAAGACCACAACACCACCAACAACAACTCTACTCAACTGGTAGAGTTATGCAGATTTTGGTAGAGCCATATTGTCAGGATAGGTTAGGTTTGGGCCTGCACGGCGTTGTAACACATATATTATTGAGCTTCTCTCCTGTGGATACTCTTCCATTATATGATTATAGATATGAAACTTACTTTCTTGACTTTATTCCACTACATCATGGTTCTGTTATAACGCTCTATTTCCAATAAATAAACACAATGTTGGATGTCTTCCTGATGTGAGTATACATTCCTCGATTATGCACCTGGCATCAATTGCTTTCCTTCCCCCATGTCCTTTCTTTCTATCATTCTATCTCTCCTCTGGAGAAGCCGCGGGCCCAAGGGGCCCCTGGTCTGAGACGGTTATTGCCCTGGTCTGAGACGGTTATTGCAGATAAGCAGAAGGTTTGTTCCTGCTGA
>NW_027468774.1:35588687-35618687 GCF_046254945.1 Alosa pseudoharengus
ACGGCCAGCTTGCTGCGCGTGGCACTCATGTCCAGACAGCGCACCGACGTGCTCTGCTTCAGCAGCGTGATGGCGAACGGGTTGTCCACGAAGATCTTCAAGATCTGCACACGCAGCAACAAAAAAAAAGGCAGCTTTTCGTGAATACTCTGGAAGTAGGGCGAGCGCGTTTGCGGTAGAGACTTGATTGCTCTCTCCCGCGGTCACACACTCTGTGACTAATCTCATCTGGTCGTGTGTATCTGGTACAGTGTGTGTCTGTGTAAGATGTGCATTCCCAAGTGATGAACCAACAATGATATCATGAAATGAGTGAATGAATGAAATCATAAATATCACAGTGATAGATTTATGTTGGTGTGAAGTAGATTCATTCAAGATGTTGTGTGACTATAGGTGAGCTGTACTGTAAGCAGATGCTGGTCAATGATCCATAATGCTTAGAGAAAAGGTGTGTTCACATCAATGGGAATTTTTTGACCAACAGAGAACTGGTTCTTCAACCAGTTCTGTTTAGAATTCTTTGAACCTTGGTGCTATCTATTGACCCAGCCTGCATTTCCACCAGTTTTGAAAAGAACCAAGAAAACGTCATCAACAGAGTATTCCATGTATAACTGAAATGTAAAAATTACACGTCCACTCTGGTTCAGAGGGAAAAAAGGGTATTTTTTGGTACCAGCTCCAAATCAGCTTTTCCGGTTCAGAACTGACTCACATTTGGTTGAAATGTTCAACATCTGGAGCGTGAACCAGAACGGAACCGGTTCTCTGTTGGTGGCAAAGCTCTAAAAACGGTGTGGGACTCACCGAACCGTTCTTCAGGCCCACTAAAAGCCCCTCCCTCCCTGGCGGGCCGCCAATCACTTTGATGTAGCGAATGAGAGACTCCATCAGCCACTCCCTCTCTTTCACATTGGTGAAGGACAGACACTGAAGTCTCTTCTCCTACATCGACACCATGACAACACAAAATAAAAAAACACACCCATTAGCGCGCACACGTCACACTCTGGATTAGCACATACAGACCTGATTGGAGCTGACAGGGGGTGAGGCACAGTTCAGCAGTAATGTGAGGAAAGGTGATTTGTGGTCTGATGCTAGATCCTGCTCAGAATCATGTTTGTGCTATCGCAGAGCATTCAGCAGTCGCTGACCACAAAAACGCCTTCAGCGAAATCTCCTCTCCTCTCCTCCTCTAGCTAGCAATCATTACATTAGAACACAAATACTGTTCATGCACGTACACACACACACACACACACACACACACACACACACACACACACACACACACACACACACACACACACAGCATGGTGCGAGATGATGGGAACCAGGCGGGACAGACCGTGGCTTGTGGAGGAAACACAAAACATCTGCCATTCAGGATAGAGATTTATAGAGAGCTCAGCGCAGTGTTAAACATGTTTTAAGGAAATCCACACTTACACAAAGGCACACCATCTAAAGCTGTCTATCAGAAAAACCACAGATGAGTTTGTCTCTGTCTGTCTCTGTGTGTGTGTGTGTGTGTGTGTGTGTGTGTGTGTGTGTGTGTATGTACATACAGTCTGACGTGAAAATCTGGACTATGGCTTGGTAAGCTTCCCATAACATTCTTTGGCATTAGCTGTGGTTTGAATGGATAGTCATATAGATTTCTTGGAGACACAGTGAGCCAAAGACGAATGATAAGCTGAAAGGCAGACAGCACACTAAGCACTGCCCACTCCTGTGCCCTGGCCGAGGGTGCTGTGCTGGGCAGGGCAGTGGGTCTGACCTGGCAGAGGATGAGGTGGCGGGAGCACACCACCAGCAGGTTGCACTCGAAGCGCCGGCTTATCTTCTCCTTGACGCGGTAGTGCATGTCCGATGAGTCGTCCGTGTAGCACTCGTAGATGAGGATCTTCTCCGGCAGCTGGATGGCTAGCCGGTTCCTGTAGATGGCGATCTTCTTCACCAACTCTCTGCATTTTATTCTCACTGGTAAAGAGGGAGAGGGAGAGAGAGAGAGAGAGAGACAGACAGAGAGGCAGGGAGAGGAGAGAGAAAAACAGAGAGAGAGAGAGAGAGAGAAAGAGAGAATTAGATTTGATGTCCTCTGTCAGGCCAGAGCGTAGAGTGTGTGTGCAGTGGCCTGGCGGGTCAGTCTCTACCTTTCTGCTCAGTGATGAGGTGCTGGACGATGACGTCGGTCATGCTGTCTCTGTAGGCGTAGCGGTCCTTGTAGAGGCCGTGAACGGTGCTGAAGATCAGCTGGAAGAAGGCAATGGTGCCGTCCTGACAGCCTACCACCTGCACACGCAAAAAGGCAACACAACACCATCACCCATGACGACCGTCTGAGCTAAAACAGCAACATGAACTCCCATGATCGCCACAATCCAAACTCTCCAAAGTTAAAAATATAACAAAAATATAAATTCATTATGTATCATTTAGATGTTGCAAGATAACACTCAGTCAACACGCTGTCCTCAACAGTCTGACTTTCAGACTCAAGAAGGGCGAGTCTCTCACATCGAGCATTTCTTATTTCACATCTTAATCTCCTCTCCTTTTGCCTTCACTTCACAGCTTGCCACCCCATATTCAGCACTGATTTTGCAACAGTGCAAAAACTCTCACCCAGATATGCTTCCCCTAAATTACCCATGAATCCCTGACATGATGTTGCTATATATAGGATTCAAGCATCTGGATCCTGGGCGCTTTCATGGATCAGACTGGAGGTGCAAATAACGTGACAACTGAGGTGTGAGACCACATTCAAAAGCCAACCTTATGGTCCAAACACACACAGACAGGCGCATGAGTGTGTGGCCTCAGTGAATAAATAATCAATCCCAATCTGGTTTTGTTAATCAGCCCTGAGTCACACCCGCAGCCAGGCAGACAGGCAGGCAGCCCACCCTGGGTCGGGTCGGTACTGGGTGTGTACGCACCACGTAGTTGGAGTCGGGTTTGACGCGGCAGGTCCACACCCAGGAGTTCTGCTCGCTGATGGGGCCCAGGCGCACGCCGTCTTTGGTGTAGAGCGAGGCCTGCTTGTCGGAGCCCCCCATCACAATGTACTCGCCCTTGGAGAAGTAGCTGACGCAGCAGGGGTCATAGTTCAGGAGCCGGTCCTTCCCTATCTGCGGGGAGAGAGAGAGAGAGAGAGAGAGAGAGAGAGAGAGAGAGAGAGAGAGAGAGAGAGAGAGAGAGTAGACAGGAGGGCGAGTTGAATTGAGCAAACTGTGGGAAGAGCACGCAGGCGAGAGCCAGTCCAGGGCCCATTACAGCAGGGAGGGGAGCAGAGGCCAGTAGAGGGCAGGACAGTCAGGAGCCGCGCTTCAGAACCGAGGCTAGCGGCAGTAAAGCCGAGAGATGGGCGAGGGGAGGACACAGGGCTCTGGGTCCTGTCTGAAGACAAGCCCTCCTCACATCAAAGCCGTAAAGCATCCATTTAGCTGTCCCCTGGAGTGCCGGGCCAGAAGACAGAGAGGTGAAAAAAATAAGAGAGGAGATCATTCCTCTAAATGGGTTCCATTGTGCAGACACTCGAGGTCTGTTTGCACAAGTCTTATGTTGGAGCTGGCCACTGCTGCATCTGTTTCTCCTCAGTGGAGCACAGCTATGGCTGACAGTACCCCCACCCCGAAATACAACCACTTCGGACAACAATCCCTTTTTTCCCCCTTTTTTTTCACAGACACTATTCATAGAGCGCTAATGAAAACCGTCTGGAGTGTGAGGAGAGGCAGAAGGGGAGGGGAGAGGGTGCTGGGACACAGGGAGCACAGGGCCTAGGCTTTCCACGGAATCCTAATGAGCTGCATATTTACCCATGTAATTACTACATCTCCCATGAATCCCTGGGGGGGAGAGAGAGAGAGAGAGAGAGAGAGAGAGAGCTCGGCACAAGCTCCTCAGCAGCAGCAAGTCTAACCAGCAGGGATTTCTGAAATGTCTGACGTGGTTTCACAGCCCCTTGCTACCCCTAGCCCCTTCTCCCATTCTTTTCCTGTAACGATGTATTTGTGTTTTTATGCTGTTGCTATGACAACACCATGGGTCAACGATGATCAGGGTGAATGCAAGACAGAATTCTGAGCTCTACATTCATCTGGAAGTTGAACCTGTAATCTCCATCTCATAAAGGAAGCCCATTAATCAAAAGCTTAAGAGTGTCCATTTGATCATAATTAAGAGATTTAGCATCATCGGCAATGTCAGCACTGAGAAGAGCACTTAATTCAAATACATCTGTGCCGTATGAGCAGTCATGAAAATGTGGATGTAGCCAGCACTGACCTGCTTGCCACTGAGCTGATAGAATGAGAGTCTCTGGCCCCAGTCAGCCACTGCCAAAATATCATTGTGTTCATCCCTGTGGCAATTACATACAGACATCTCTTAGGCACTTTGCAATATATTCAATGAGCATGTCTGAAACATTATTAAACACATACACAAAACACGCATTACAACATTCATAGCCTGCATAGTTCATTTGGTCTATGATAACATCAAGATCGCTTCCAGGGAATGAGATAAGCTACTAAGCAGATGAATGAATTAATACATTATTACATTGTTACTTATACAGTATAGCCAAATCTGCCTGAGGCCAATGTATTGTTTGCTGGACTATATACGAGGCTTGCTAATCTAATTCATATAAAACATGATGAAACGTCCCCCACCATTCAGGCAAATAAGGCAAGTTAGTAATTTTCAAGTTGAGGTAAATTATCAATATTTTTGGACCCATTCATCTCATGTTCTGACCCCAATATGCTCGGGGGACACATTCTGCTTCATGACAACAACGCATTTGGAGAAAGACACAACTCATATCCAATATACAGACAAAGAGGGAACCAAAGATTGTCAACCAATCAGGAAAAGGATCTTGCTGTCAATCATGCACCCTGGTCAAACCAGAATAAATGTGGATGTTTGGGGGCAAACACAGAAGGACAAGAGTGTATCGGTTTGGTTTTTGAATTTCAAAACAGCTAACTTCAACAAAAATCGCTGACACCAACATTAATGTAGCTTTGATCTGGTATATCGTGCCTGTGGGCAATGCAAGAGGTGCAAAAGAAGTAAGTGAGAACTGTTATTTTTTGTGTCATCAGTGATACCATAAGATTCAGTGGATTCTTGCCTGATACATTCCTACCTGATAATTTGTTAAAAACAGTATCTTAAGTCTTACTATTGGGGTAAACTGCATCATAATCTAACTATTTATATGTAGGGAAATATCCTGTCATGAAGTTCATAAAAATCTCATGATCAAATGATTCTCAATTCTAAATAACCAACTTTATAACCCAATAACCAAACCCAAAGAACTAAAAGTAAATGTTAATTTTAAATGAAACTGTGGAAAAGTAGCTGTTTCAGTGCTGTGGAGCTCACGGTGTGTCTCTACTGTACCTGAGTGGCCCACAGCTGTCCACCTCTTGCAGCAGCAGCTCCTCGTCTGTCTCCTGCCCTGATCTCTCTGCCTGGCCCTCCTCTGCCACACTGCCTGTCTCCCTGCCGCTCTCTGGCCTGTCCAGCAGGAGGCCCAGAGCCTCCAGCTCCTCGTCCGACAGGCAGCTGCCCTCCTCTACAGTCTCCTGGTCCGCCTCGTCCCAGTTGGTGAAGGCCGTCCACATCTGCCAGTCACTGCCAGGGGACCCAGCTAACAACTACTCTCTGCACTAATCCTGGCTCCATATCAACATCACTCAATCATCACTTTCACTTCATGTACTTGACGCCACTTACCAACACCTGTAGCTTAGATCTTAAAGTGGGAGGCACTTGTATCATGGCTGCGGCTCAGGGCTCTATCTGTGATGAAACAGCTCCCCCTGCTGGCCATAAGCACACACTGGCCTAGCTATCACCAGTGAGTGGCTGTGTTGTTTTTGGCATTTCCTGCAGTCTGCCCCCGCCATTCCCATGAGCTGAACTTACTATCCCCTCTCCTTGACTCTCCCCCTCATACACTAGGGACCTGCCACTGTCATGGTGAGACTATTTCAGATGTACAATAACATGACCACTCAGTCTACAGTTTGTGTGTGTGTGTGTGTGTGTGTGTGTGTGTGTGTTTACACTAAATGAGTGATAAAACGGGATGGGGTTACGGTGACCACGGTACAGAGGAGTGGCTGTGTGTTTGACTGTAGAAGAATGTGGTGTCCTACTTTGAGGGGTTCCAGGCTATGGACCAGATAGGAGAGGAGGATCCGCCCGGCCGCTCGATCTTCACCTTCTCCTCTCCGTTCTTGTTGCGGATGCTCACAACCCCATTCATCATGCCCAGAGCCAGGTACTGCCCATCATTCGTCCAGCTGTATTATGCACACACACACACACACACACGTCTGTCATCAAGCAATCTGTCATCAAAATATTTGTCTCTGTCAAAGTAAATATCTTTGCAAAGAATATGTTGAGTGTAAATATTACTGGTTATAATGAGATATATAGAAATATAAGAAAACTGTAATAAAAGAGAATTTAACACTGCAGTCCCTGATTTTACTCTAGACCAAAGGAGATGGATGGATACTGGTATGTAAATCTGATTCATACAATTTACTATGTATTTATAAAGCTTCGACGCTACACCCTGTTCTTGTCTGACAAGATGTGAGTTCAGCATTTTGTTTTCAACTCAAATTAACAACTGAAATTAACTGTGACAAAAAAAAATTCAACCAAGACTGGCTTTCCTCCTTAAAAGCTTACAAAAAAGGCCTGTTACATTGAACTGCAAGGTTGTTTCCTAGGGTGATGCTCTTACACAACATGGCAACTCACCCACAGCATGTGATTTTGCTGCTGACTTTATGTTTGTTTACCGACTTTTGCTCTGGAGACCACAGACCTGCAGGAAACAGAACAACTTCACAAAGAATTCAGGAGGGGGAAAAACACATTCCCAGATCCTGTTTTATAAATGCTGTGCTCCTCCTATTGTATATCATACTACAAGCAAAGATTACATTGGCAAAGGTATACAAAGTTTGCAAACATCAGATTTACACATTATCACAAATCAAACTTTTCATAATGGGTAGGGGTAGCGTAGTGGTTAAGGCTAGCTTGCAGTAGCCAGAAAAGTTATGGGTTCAATTCCCGACTTCCACCGTTGTGCCCTTGAGACACATGTACCATAAGTCGCTTTGGATAAAGAGCATCTGCTAAATAAATACTGTAGATGTCAATATAAATAATGGAAATGCAATAGAAATAAACAATTACATTATCATTAAAACTAGACACCATTAAAACTTTTTCAGTATCAAGGATGATTTCTGGATGTTACTTGGCTGTCAGGTGGTTAACCTCCTTTTTAGAAGAGAGGCTTTGTGAGTACACTGGCTGCTCCGCTTACCAAAATCGCCTGAGGAACAGGAGGCCAACTGATGAGTAACAGGGTTGTACGAAACACACTGAATGGAGTCATTGTGTCTGAGAGATACAAAGTAAAACAAAGAAAAAGGCAAAGCAAAATCATTCAAAAATGTTGACACCTGTCATTATTCTTCAAACTATGTTCTAAAATACACACTTGGGCCTGTCATTCATTTTTATTTGTTTTAAAAGCCACTAAAAGTACCAGTGACAGGCAAATTAAGTATTTTAAACAAAACAGTTATGTACTTAACCAAAGAAAAATCCCTAAAGGCTACAGACCACTATGAAAATAACCAATTTTCAAAATCTACATGCCAGATTAAAGGAGAATTAGAATACAGTACGTGCAAGATGGCGGGTACACTTCACTGATCAGGTGTAGCAGCCTTACGTATATTTAAGAATTCCCTCAAGTTTTGATGTCCAGATGATGATGCTCTTGTCAGCAGAACCTGACGCAAAACGCTTTCCTAAATAAAAAAAAAAGTCATCAGAATAAGCAGAGTTAGAAGAGGGGAAGGAAAGAGACTGATCTATGAAATTGTACTGCCATAATAGTCCAGGCAAAGTAGCGTTTTACGACAGACTAATTGTAAAAGAATTTTTTGCAGCTTAGATCATTTCTATGAGGTGTCCAGAACAACATACTAAAAGTCCTAAGAAATCCTAGTTGAGGAAATATGTTAAATTCTCATCAATCCAAGATGTGTGCCAAGAAGACCAGGCAACAATAGGCCTACACCATCAATGGGGCTATTTTTTTCCTTTACTCCTATCAAAATTAAACTTTACACAATGAAAGTAGCCATGAAAAGTATTTTTTTTTGTATTACAAGTTTTTTTGAAAATGTATTTTAATATGCAAATGAGCTATACACTAATCGAATATGCCCAAAATACACCCAAATAGGCTTAATTTTTCCTTTACTCTTACCACATAAACTGATTTAACTATATAAACCATATATTTTCTGGAAGGTTAGACCCTCAGGATGTGATCTAACATAGGTTTTGACCTTTCTCAACCTCCCCTTTACTTTGCTGCCCATTCATAATAGATAGGGTATGAGTAAATTGGGTATATGGCTCATACCTTTGGTTCTGTGCCATTTAGGAAAAACTGTTTCAACCATATAAACCATATATTTTCTCAAAGCTTATACCCTCAGGATGTGATCTAACATGACATGAAACATGTCCCATCCTCCTCATTAGTATGCTGCCCATGCATAACACATGGGGTATTGGTAAATTAAGTGTGTTCTGATACATTTTGGGCTGTACCATGAAGAGAAAACTAATTAAACCACCTAAACCATATATTGTCTGAAAGCATATACCCTCAAGATGTGAACTAACATGGATTTTGACATTTGTCACCCTCCTCATGACATGACAGCCCAAAAAGGTATTAGCCATATACACTATTTACCAATACCCAATGTATTATGCATGGACAGCATACTAATGAGGAGGGTGGGGCATGTCTCATTGTACCCATTGTAAAAAAAATTTTTTACCTTTCATATATATTTTCACTGCGAGGATTGATTGTGATAGGAGTAAAGGAAAAAATAAGCCCATCAGGGTGTATTTTGGGCATATGCGATTAGTATGTTGCTCATTTGCATATTCAAATTAATTTTCAAACAAACTTCTAATACAAAATGTTTTACTTTTCATGTAGACTTTCATTGTGTAAAGTTTTATTGTGGTAGGAGTAAAGGGAAAAAATAAGCCTATGGGGGCCTATATTTGATTAGTGTACAGCTCATTTGCATATTCAAATTCATTTTCAAAGAAACTTGTAATACAAAAAAATTTACTTTTCATGGATACTTTCATTGTGTAAAGTTTTTTTTTGATAGACGTAAAGGGAGAAAATACTCCCATAGGGGTGTATTGTTGTGTGGCCTTATACTGGCACCCATCTTGGATTGATGAGAATTAAACATATTTCCTCAACTAGGATTTCTTAGGACTTTTAGTATGTTGTTCTGGACACCTCATAGAAATGATCTATGCTGAAAAAAATTATTTTACAATTAGTTCTATTTTTGGCTCCAAAATGGGTTACTTTGCCTGGACTATAAGCTATCTTTACTTGCAGTGATGTAGGCCTACTAACCATCTTTAGCATAGGCCACACAGTAGACAGTGTCCTTGTGTCCTTTTAAAGGCTGTATCAAGGTCCCATCAGATGTGTCATACACCTGAAACACAACACAAGTGTTGCTAAGAATGTGCTGAAGTAAATAAAGGATGCAAGTATGGCTATCCATTTCTCAGTCATGTCATTATCAATTTTGAATAATGAGCATCACTAACCAGCACCCTGTTTCCTGCAGCTACAATGAGTTGAGAGCCATCCGGTTTGAAGGCTATATCATAAATACTGCAGTAGGGAGAAATGTGTAGTTACAGCACAACAATCAAGTCTCATGTGCCCATTTTCTAAATGCAATTTGTTGCAATACAGCAATACAAGACAGTAACATCTAACGTTGATGTTAACTTAACAAAATGTATTAAGTTGCATAACATAATATAACATAAGTTACTTCCATTGTTTTGTTTTATTTTGTTCAACACTGTAGACTGTTCTAGCCAACATTATCAAAATGTAAGCTACCAGTAATTTGGCAGCTACTGACAACGTTAGCAAACATTGGTCACCATTTGTAACGTCATCTACACAAAATGACCTATCTAATCTAATTCTAGTAAGATCATATAATAAATACAGGTATAGAGACAGATTTGGCAAGAACCAAATTTATGTGCACGTCAAAACATCTGGTTGGTTTCCCATCCCATTTATATGCTATCCTGCTAAGTTAGCTTTTCAATGGGCAAATCCTCTAATAGTTTACATAGTAACCGCCGTTGCTATCCACCTTTCACGTTAGCTAACTGTGGT
Source organism: Alosa pseudoharengus (assembly GCF_046254945.1). Classification (NCBI taxonomy): domain Eukaryota; kingdom Metazoa; phylum Chordata; class Actinopteri; order Clupeiformes; family Clupeidae; genus Alosa; species Alosa pseudoharengus. The sequence goes on from NW_027468774.1 coordinate 35,599,024, forward strand.
TAATGTTAGCCACAAGACATTTCATAAGAGTAAAAGAAATACAGTTGTTCATACCATTGCTCAACCTTGTCACGGTCGTGCACTTTATCGATCCACGTTGGAACGGCTCTCATGGTCTTAATTCAAATAACGTTGTTAGAAAAAAGCTCGCTAGATAATCTGTAGCCCTTCTTTCTTACTGATGCAAAAAGTAGCTATGCTAACTAGCTAGCCAAGTGGCTTGTTTACATGACAGTCAGCGAAGCGAGCATGCGCGCCTACAGTAGTAGTAGTAGCCCATGCGCAAGAAGTAGAGCGGAAATCCGTCTGCATTTGTTTTAGATGTTCCTTAGTATTTTCCTTTCAGTACACTTTGGCGATATCTTAAGTCACAAAGGATTGCTACGATGACCGTGCTGACCAAGTCATGAACTTACACGAGAAGTAGCAAGTGATGTGATGATGGCTAAAGCCGAAGTTAAAGTCGCTGACACCAGTCTACCTCTGGGTTGGACCCGAGAAGTGAGACAGCGCAAAGAGGGGAAAACTGCTGGGAAAACAGATGTCTACATCATTAGGTACGGATAACGTATGGATATATAGTCTTGGTGCTACAGTGTGTTCAGTGTACAAGTGAGAGTCCTATGTCTTTATTTTCATGGAGATGTGGCACATCCTGCTTTAATCTTGCCTGTTATATTAGGCTACAATGCAGTCAGTGAATTTAATAATATACTTTTTTGGCCAGGTGATTTGGACATTATTACGTAAAATCAACCTTGACTTTGTAGTCCACAGGGGAAGCGCTTTAGGTCCAGGACATCTTTGCAAGAGTACCTGCTCTCACAGGAGGGCAGTACACTTGGGCTTCTGCCACAGAGTGACTTAAGTTTTGCAGTATCTGTGACTAATGGGAAACCAGCACCATCAGGGAGACCAAGGGAGAACCAAACCAGAAAACGGCGAAGTCGTGAACTGGTCAGTGATGCCTCACGGTATTTCTCTTCTGAACTGAATGGTTCAGCAGCACCACAGACCCCAGAGGCCAAAGCAGAGGAGAAATGCACAGAAGTGGTGGAGAGGAGGCTGAACATGAACGGGAGGGATACATGTCATGATAATGACAACTCAGAAAAGACTGATGTTGTTGAGACATCAGCACCTAGCCTGAGTGTGCAGTCTCCGTCTGAGAGTGAAGGAGAGGAGGTAGTTGCAGAGGAGCAAGAGGAGAGGACAAGAGAAGATTGGACTGTTGAATCCCATAAGGAAAGTGAGCAGAGTATCAGCAAGGGGCAAACAGATGAGCCCACTGAAGGGGAGGAGAGGCTTCAAGTCCCGTCGCAGATCGCTGGGGAATCCAAATGCCACTCCCCCATCAGGAGCAGCAGTGAGCATTTGCTTCACAAACCAATAATTTAAAAATGAAAACATATCAAATTGACTGGAGTTATCCTATGATGCTGTTTTCTGTCACTCACTCACTGGTCAGTGAAATCCTGTGTGTTTCTCTGTTGTTCCTGTTTAGAAACCAGCCTGGCTGGGGATAAACGCACGCGTAGTCCTTACTTCAGTGGAAAATCGCTGAGAGCCTGTGAGAAATCTTACATCTTTGTAAATACTTTCCTGTACACTCATATACTGGATAGTGTGTGTGATAAATAATCCAAGCTGTAGCATCCTCACATGAAACATGAATATAAAATGTGTATGTGTATAAATTAATCAAGATAATGAAATATGAAAAGACGTGCTATTTCTGTTTCGTTTAGGCTTGAGTCCTCCCAAGCGGAAGGCATTCAAGAAATGGACCCCTCCTCGTTCACCATTCAACCTGGTTCAAGAAACCCTCTTTCATGACCCGTGGAAACTCCTGGTGGCAACTATTTTCCTCAATAAGACCAGTGGTAAATATAATAATTACATATAACAGATTCAGTTTAATTTTAGAATCTTTTTTTTTCCCCAAGTATGTTTTTTGGGGCTTTTGCCTTTATTTTGATAGGACAGTAGAGAGACAGGACGCATTGGGAGAGAGAGATGGGGTGGGATCAGGACTTCACCGCAGGCTGGAATCAAACCTGAACCTGAACCGCTTGCACCACAGCTTCCTGGAATGTTTTTTTTGTTTTTTATTAAATGTAATTACATGTTTAAATGTTGTATGCTGAAGTTCTCATTTACTGAAAGTGTTGACTGCTAACATACATTTTCCATGCACCTCCCTTGCGATCTGTATTATTACCATGAGTATTTTACAAGTATAGCTTGTACTGTCTGTGCAGGTAAAATGGCATTGCCTGTGCTGTGGCAGTTTTTCGACCGCTTCCCAACTGCAGAGGTGACCAGGAAAAGTGACTGGAGACCTCTGGCCGATCTTCTGCAACCACTGGGCCTCAACACACTTAGAGCCAAAACCCTGATCCGGTTCTCTGGTGAGGTTGTTGTGCACACATTAGAACCACATAGGGCTGCACAATATAGGAATATCTAATGGTGATTTTTCTGACAGATATTGAGATTGTGATTTGATTTGCCATATATATGAAAGTCAAGCTTCAGTTCAATATTCCAAATTTCTCTTTAAGTTGGGGGCCACTTCTGATTGGTGAGCATGCCTAGTGCCTGAGAAGTACAGCAGTCCTGTTAGATGAGCTTCACAGTCTGCCAAACATTGAGGATGACCTGAATATAAGAATCATATGATGGCAATATGGTGGTGACAAGATTAACCGTTGGGGCAGAGTTGCAAGCCGCACAAATAATTTGTTCAAATGGCATGTTTGATTAAAAATCGATTAATTGTCACACATATTGTCTTGATTAGATGTGCTAAACATGAGAACAATCAGTTGTCTTTTCACAGCTCCACATATTTCAGTGGAAGACAGAACATCACAACTTTCCCGCAACAACATTCCTCCCTAGGGCAAACTTTAACTATCCAAACCTGAAAACCAAACATCTTGAGTTGATCTGTTGTGCAAGTGAAATGTGTGTTCCCCTCAGGATAGCCTATGTGTTCTTAGATGCTCAAATGCACTTTACTTTTGCACTTAGACTATTGGTGGCCATGTTGTAAGTGTTGGCAGCTTCATCCATTTGTGTTCATGTGTTTTAATTTGTCTCCTCATCAGATGAGTTTCTTTCCAAGCAGTGGAGGTATCCCATTGAGCTCCATGGAATTGGCAAATACGGAAATGACTCTTACCGCATCTTTTGTGTGGAGGAGTGGAAACAGGTGAGAGACGCAAATCTTAACACATGCATTACCCACTAGATGCCTTCATCTATAAAAGAGGAAACACATACAGACTGCCCAGCCACATTGTTGCAGGTGACGCCTGATGACCACAAGCTGAACGACTATCACGCGTGGCTATGGGAAAATCATCAGGCCTTGGGAATCTGAAAAAATGGAAAAGGACTCCCTGGTGTATGCTGGTCTACATACACTCATTGCTATATGTGTTCTTCCAGTTCCATGCATTTTAGAGACAAAAAGCTTTAAACTAAAATTGTAACAATAAAATGACATATGTCTGTGGTGTAGTTTGAATGTTGTGTTGTTTCCTAAATTTGTGATATTTAGAATGTCTTTACTCTAAACAGTCGTATTTAACTGTGGACTGTTAGTTGTAATAGGGTAAGGATAATTGAGAAGAAATAATTTTGCTTTCTGCAGAAGTTGTTCTTGCATGCAAGAAAAATACACTCAACATCCCCCCACTCTTTTAGTAGTTAGGTTAATCATTTATATGCCACACGCAGTTAGGCAGGTTACAAAATGATGACAATGGATGCCATTGAGTGGCAAAGGGGGGGTTGTATGTGTACTATGGTTAATATAAAAACACAACATAGACATGAAACAATAATGCACTATTTAGTAGCATTTTTATTCAACATAATTGAGTTACAAGCAGGTTGTATAATTATAATTGTGAATAGACAGTACATGTTTGTGTATGCATGGGCTGAGTTTATTTTCATTTTGCAAGAACAAATTTTACTCTGAAGAAAAACCTATGAATTCCACACCACATACACATATTTGAGTGTGCACAATTTGAAGATGAAGTCCACTTACTTTTGTAAAGATGTTGTAGAAATCAAAACAGAATTTGTTTCAGCAGCAAGTGTAAGGACAGAACTGCCTTGTTAAAAATGTTTGTAACCAGATATGCATGAATCATTTTTAAGAGGGTCTGGAGGGGTAACTGCCTTTACACAAACACAATGCCAGGTGTAGGTCAATAAATGAAATCATAGGATTTTATAAATGTCAAAAATCCTTTACAACCCCAACTGGAATGTATTTTGTTTAATATACATGAGCCACGATTGAGATTGTGCTAAAATGTTCAAATATTTGCCAGGCTATTATGAGGTATCAGATATTGATAAAAAAGAGTTTTGAATTATGACTCGGAACGATGTTTATTCATGCAGACACAATATGTACAAGATAGCACATGTTCCAGTATATAAATTATTGAAGTTCTAATTATGTCAATTCTAATCATTTTGTCCATTTTAAACATTGATATTGACAGCATTTGGGAGTATTTACACAGAACAAAGACGGTATCATGTCTGAGGTCACTGGAAACATCCTCTTTCCTCTATCTTTTTGAGCTCATGCCTTTCCCATAATGCACTCTAATTTATCAAACCTCTCTCAAAAAACTTTCGCTCCATACGTACACAGAGTTCAACCACTGAACACCTTTGCTGGTGTCCTGAAATACAAAAATAAGAGTCTCCTGAACACAGAGTAATACTTTATGTAAAACGGCAAGGCGCACTAACATGGTTCAGTATGAGGGAAAACCCACCCCCCACCAAACACCACCCCAACCAAAGCCCTCCAAACCAGTCCTCAAGTGAACCACATCAGTGAGTGAAGAAGTGACATTAGCCAGAACTCCAGTGAGAAACTCAAAGGAAATCCAGAGTGTTTGGACCCACTCTGTCTCTCAGAATAGTCTCTCCTATGATTCTAATGTGAGGGGAGAGGGAGCTTGGGTCTGGCAAGCATACAGTATTCACACGGCAACACTTCAACTACACTTCTCGTCACGGTGAGAAGGACCAAACACAAATATCATTGACAGAAAGCGTGGCGCTTTCAACAAGGCAGGAGAGTGCATATGAAAACTTCTCGTATCAATATGTGATGATGTGTGATCACTGGGATGGACCGATCTCTTTGTGGGAGACGACGCATCATCATCATGGGCAAATCCAAGCAGGCTGGCCAACTATGATGACATCATGATGATTATGAGGTGTCAGCAGAATGAGAATGCGTTTAAGGCCAGGAGGCGTTTTGGTATTTTAGAGCCGTGTGTGTGTGTGTGTGTGTATATATATATATATATATATGAGTGTGTACGTGTGTGAGCGAATGAAGAACACCTGTGATTGATCATTTTTTCTATGTGCATCACACATACACAGTTGTGTTTTCACAGCCACACATGCATGCACACACACACACACACACACACACACATGTCCACAGGAAAGTTTTCACATGGACCCCATAAGAGTCTTGGGAAAATGCCATCAGTTGTTGAGTCTAAGACTGGCAAAGGAAATAGATACTTACAGTGTATTATCCTCTTGGGGGATTGCATATACCCCCCACATATCTAAACTAAGCAGGAAAACAGCCTATCATGCAGGATGTCACTATTTCAGTCCTGTCAAATCCATACAAAGTATCAGTCTTTTCTTGACATCCACGTACCCTGGGTATAGTGATATTGCTAATATATGTTTCATGAGATACTCTTTGCCAGTGTTTGTATATATATATGGAATTAGTATCTAAAAATGCAGTTTGTGGAAATGTGAAAGTTTGTGCAAACATTTGTGTGTTTTTAATCTGGACATAACAGCCAGAAAAAAGGTGCTAATATGAATGAGGGAAATGGCACACTTCCAAAAGCACAGCATGTGCTCGGCACTAGCATCATTGCTTAATTGGTTGTGTGACTTCCTGGGAAGATTGCCGATGAGTAACGGTCTCTATTAGGTTGTCGTGTATAAGATCTCAATTAGGTGATGTGAGGGCATTAGATTACAGCTACAGATCACGTGTGACAACCGCACCATGTGAGCATCTATAGCTACTAGTGTTGGCTACTCCGCGCCATACTCCTCCACACATCACACAGACTTCAGCGCACTTCCCCAAGCCCTCTACTCCCCATCATCAATGAACACCGACAGTTCCATATCAACACCAAAACCCAGAGACCATTCCTGTCTATTCACGTTGACTTGGTATGTCATTTAAAATGCTTGCCCTTGAATCCGCCTTGAAGCCTATCTCTTCCTAAAACGTTCGTTCTAAAATCCTAGCCCCTAATCTTGCTGCTATCTAACCATACTGTCAACCCTGTGCTTGACCCTGATAATCAGTTGTGGGAAAATGTGGGAAAAGTGAAGAGGCAGGCGTTATTTTGTGTTTCACTTCACAAAACATTCAAGTGTAAAAACAAACAAGCATGCTAAAGGACTAGCTGTACAAAAAACTGTGTGCTCAAGGGCTATATCTCTACAGAGTATGAGCTGGTGGCGGGGGGAAGGTGGGGTAGGGGGGTTATGATTACAAGTCTTGTGAGGATTTATGGTGGAGCGGCAGGAGATGAGAGCTATTCAATGAAAGCAGCTTCTCAGAGAATATTTATAAACCAACCCAGCCTCCGATCAGGCCTGCATCCCCCCTCTGAGAAACTCACACTGACACCCTGAGCACAGGCTCTGTGTAGTAAGCTCTGCACTCCAGCCGGTCTCCCCCCTCTCTCTGATTGCCATCCAAACTGCAGGCCTCCATCACTGTACTCGGCCAGCGTTGCCCTCTCCTCCCCCCTCACCCGGTGCTCTCCTCCTGCTCCTCGCGGATGCGCTGCTCCCAGGCGGCCCGGTGCAGCTCCCGCTGGGTGTGCGGAGGAGGGAAGATCCGGCGGGGCAGGGGCACAGGCTGGACACCGCTGCCACTGCCGACGCTCGCCGACTCGTCGTCGCTCAACACCCCGGCGCCTCCCACCACGCGCATGCAGGGCTTCGGGGGCGGCGTGGGGGCTCCGGATCGCCGCAGGAAGGCGGCAGCCCCTCCTCCTCCTCCGACGGCGGCGGCGTGCGGCAGTTCCGGACACAGGGGGCGCGTGGTGCAGGACGGGTCCTGCAGGCCGTCGGACTCGGTGGCAGCATGCCCGTGCGGGTAGTGCGGGTGCGGGTGGTCCTGGGCCGAGCCGAAGTGGACGTGCAGGTAGGCAGCGGGCTGGGCGGGCTCCTCTGGGCTCCAGTAGTGGGTGGCCGGGAGGTGGGGTGCCGGGTCCAGCTGCTCGGGCCGGCTCGGGGGGTCGGAGTGGCTGAAGATGCTCTCGCTCAGGGAGGAGACGCCACTGCTGGCACTGCCCGACAGGGTGGAGTTACTGCCCCCCAGAACTGACAGCGGACTGGGTGGAGAGCCGGGAATGGGGTGCAGAGGAGACTAAGAGACGACAGAGAGAGAGAGAGAGTTGAGGTCCTCTGTCTTTCTGTAGGTTTATGTAAATACAAGACTTGCATGAGAACACCCTTATCTTACCTTTCTAATAGAGCGCATCGGTAGAGCTGGGGGAATATCGTTCATATGTTGTTGAAACGCATCAAAGTGCATCAGGAAGTGACCTGAAAAAGATGAAGCAATGTAATCAACATTTTCTTATGATGTGTATGCCAATATAACAATGGAAGAACAATTAGGCAAACTAAAGGGGTCTGATTCCAACCAAGAGCAACTAAAGTAATCAGAAAAAAACATGTTTGAACATGTATGGCTGAAGACCTGTACTTTGGCAGCCAATACTTCTCTGACTGATGTCATTCTGTTGTCTCAACCAAGCATATGCCACAACAGAGACTCCAGCACCCAGGAATATTTTCCTTGCTCCATAGGGTGGATCCCCTCTGTAGTGTGCACCTGCAGAATGTGAGACAGGGCTAATATGTTTGTGTCTCTCACCCTGTGGGAAGTTGCGCGGCGGTAGCATGGGGGCCATCAGACTGGCCGGGTTCTGCAGGTTGAGCCCCGGCTCTCTGCCCTCTGACCCGTCCAAGCTCCAGCTGCTGGGGGCGGCAGGGAACCCTGCGAGAGGACACAGCTCATCAGCGACCGCGGGGGCAAAACTCAGGTCCACTCAGTGCCAGGTGTGCATTAATGTTACTGCATGGCTTACCTCTCTCTGGGAATCCAGTGTGACGATCGCCACATGGCTTACAAGGACTTCCTTGCTGTTGTAGGCCACGCTGGACATTGTTTGTCTGTGAACAAGTTTACATTTCACCTCTTTTATTGATCCCAACAAACTCTCCTTTCAGCAGATGTGCCCAAACCTTGTCATATTTGAGTGCATTTAGACACAAAGTGATTCTGCTGATGGCTTTCAGTTACAGGGGCGCATACACTCTATGCACAGTGCATGCACAGTACAGAAATGCATGAACCACTTTTATCTGTTTTTAAATTGTATCAATATATGTATATTATCAAAATAATATCTATTCACTTAGAAGAAGAATGATCGATGCTTGACTGAGGTGCGTTCAAATTGGCAAATGTCTGCAAACAGTTTTATACTTGCCTCGAGTTCTCAGCGAATGTTTGTGAACATTCACAAACAGCTGGAGGAGGTAGTGGCAGTACGAAATGGAATACAAAATCATTCAAATTTAACTGTTCAGAGAAAATCATGTTTAGTTTGAATGTTTGCCTCTGTTCAAGGAATTCAAATGCACCTCAGATGTCAGGTGTCTGAGTGTCGTACCTGTGTGTTCTCAGTAGTGTTGTAGTAGTTGGCATTGTTAGATATGATTGTCGTACTGTGTGTTCTCAGTAGTGTTGTAGTAGTTGGCATTGTTAGATATGAGTGTCGTACAGTAGTGTAGTAGTTGGCATTGTTAGATATGAGTGTCGTACAGTAGTGTAGTAGTTGGCATTGTTAGATATGAGTGTTGTACAGTAGTGTAGTAGTTGGCATTGTTAGATATGAGTGTCGTACAGTAGTGTAGTAGTTGGCATTGTTAGATATGAGTGTCGTACCTGTGTGTTCTCAGTAGTGTTGTAGTAGTTGGCACTGTTGGGCCTCTCCCTGTGGGGGGGTAGCAGCATCAGCAGCTCCCGGCTGCTCTTTGTCTTATCTGGTAGGGAGGGCGAGCCTGGCGAAGAGACAGAGGGATGAGAGAAAGGGGCATGACAAAGTGTAAACGTGTGAAATATGGCTGCACTCTCTATATCGTCTTCGAAGAGTTTACAGTATCTTGGTTCACAAGTAGGCTAATTAGTTTCTTTTAAATGTTACTATGGAAGGTGTGTTGAGGTATGTTTTTCCTCAATAATGTCTTTGTAAAGACTTGTCAGTAATTGTTTAGGGTAGCACTTCTACAGCATCCGGCTCCTCCTCCATGGGGGCGGCTCCTACTGACCTCTGGTGCTGGAGGGAGCGGAGTTAATGATCTGAGACGAGGAGGACCGAATGGAACTGAGACTCGAAGAGGAGGGGCTCGGCTGTGGAGAGAGACGAGGAAGTGGACAATTAGCACATACTGATCCGATACACACTAACCAAGATGTCATGCATATGATGTTGGGTCTATTAGCTGTCCATTTACTTGAACGGCTTACACTTTTGCGTACTGTATGTGTGTGTGTGTGTGTGTGTGTGTGTGTGTGTGTGTGTGTGTGTGTGTGAGTGTGTGTGTGTGTGTGTGTGAGTGTGTGAGTGTGTGTGTGTGTGTGTGTGTGTGTGTGTGTGGACTAGACAGACCTGCATGTGTGAGGTCTCCTCTGTGTGCTCCATCAGTCCATCTGTCAGGACCATCAGAGGTCCAACCTCACCGGTCAGACGCAGAGAGCCCTGGAGAGGACTGCAGGCACACACATGGATATGATCAACAAGCATGAATTAGACTTCAAAATGTTTAGTGCGTTCATGTGTGTGCATTTATATGTGTGTGTGTGTGTGTGTGTGTGTGTGTGTGAGTCTGTGTGTCTGTGTGTGTGGGTGTGTGTGTATGAGAAAGAGAGAGAGAGAGAGAGAGATTTAGACTTACCTGTTTCTATGTAAAAGCCTACTGCTCTCAGGGCTGTGTGTCACAATGCTGCGGATCCCTGAGCAGGCAGGACTTAACCTATCAAGAGCAGCGACACCCTGCAGGAGGAACACACACACACACACACACACACACACACACACACACACAGAGAGAGAGAGAGAGAGAGAAACAAATTAATTATGGAGTTTGTACTCTCAAGTGGATACAGTTGAATGCGTTAGTTAGTGGAGTTTAAGCTCACGTGGTATAGACTGTTCCTCATCACATGGAACTGATCAATGAGCTTTTTGTGAAGGGGACGCATTTCTGGGTGCACCAGCTTCTCATGGAGTGACAGGCCCACACCTAAAATGTGCACCTGAGAAAAAAAGACAATAAGGAGCATGAATTTGAGTGACCCAGATATATGTGTATATTTTGTACTTTGTATGTTTGTGTGTGTAAAGCTTGTACAGTGTGTGTTACAGTGGGGGTGGTTGCACAGCGTGTGTGTGTGTGTGTGTGTGTGTGTGTGTGTGTGTGTGTGTGTGTGTGTGTGTGTTTGTGTGTGTGTATGTGTGTGTGTGTGTGTGTGTGTGTGTGTGTGTGTGTGTGTGTGTGTGTGTGTGTGTGTGTGTGTGTGCATTGCCCACCTGTTCCTGCATCAATTCCTTCAACTGTGTTATTTTCTCTGCCTCCTCAGGGTGGCTACTGATAAAATCTTTATCAAAGAAAGCCTGTGAAAACAAAGGGAGGGAGAGGAAGAGAGAGAGAGAGAGAGAGCAAGAGAGAGAGAGAGAGAGACTTTTACATAAATATGTTTTGTGAAAGCATAATTATTTTCACTTTAATTTCCATCTGTCATTCTCTATCTTCTATTTGTAAACCCAGGAACACACATAGCCTCTCGCTATTGTGATGCTGACAATCCTTTATCAGATTGAAGACACCCACAGGTAAACTGTTTAATGAAGAGATTGCCTGAAGGGACACATAGGCAAATGCAAGCAGCCCATGTACAGTCACGCTTCAAGCTACAGTAAACTGATTTTTATACCTCAATTATGAAATCAGTTATGGTCTTCCAAGAAAATCCTTGCCACCCTCTGGAGAGATGTGAGGATATCTTCACCCCAGCGTGTATCTAGGACACCTTTAGATATGCTTGGGGAGCATGCAGGACAGGCTTTCAACTTTACAATGATAGTATTACTATGAATAGTGTTAGGGCTGCTCATGACCTAAAATAACCCAGGCAGGCTATTCTTCTGCCCTCGCCTTTACATCACTACATTCCCTGTCCATTTACTGGCCATGGCTGCCCATTGGTTTCTCTCTCGGTGGCTGTAGAGATCTCTTTTTTTAAAGTATATATTTTTGCCTTTTTTGCCTTTATTTGGATAGGACAGTGAAGTATGACAGGAAGCAAATGGGGTAAGAGATGGGGTGGGATTGGGAAATGGCCGCAGCTTGGACTTCCGTGGGCACTTGGATCCAAACATGATATGGGCGCTGTAGCCAGTTGCGCCACAGCGCCCCCCGGCTGTAGGGATTCTTTTTTTCTGAGGTACCACGGGATTGTCAGCAAACTTGTAATGCAAGCTCACACAGACTAGTTGTGTGTGATTTCATTTCATATATGATTCCAAGCTGTTCGTGTTATTAGCTAAAGCATGTCAAGGGCAGTTCATTCCACTGTCACTTCTCAGATCTACTGGCTCTGTAGATGTAGACGGCATGGAACACTGCTCTGACCCTTGGAGTAATCATCTCCTAATGTAATGCCAATGCAGTGGCTATTAAAGCAACACCAAAGCACTTTTCCTCTGTCGCACGCACACTATTTGTTTATCCAGCACTGGCTTTGCAAATAGCGATGTCCACAGACAAGGTAGAGTATGTTGCATGATTTTATGAAAGTATGGTGTATTGCGACATGAGAAGCAAGTCAAATTTGTAGTTTCTTATGTCTCATTCCATCGAACTACAGATCCGCTACCCGATTTGGCAAACTTACATAGTGCGGTTATAGCCGATAGAGGGCTGCAAAGGGAATGCAGAAGTGCCGTTCACCCTGTTACGAGTTGATGAACCACTGAAATGATTTTGGAAACATTATTTTAAGGTACAAAAAACTCTTTGGTGTTGCTTTAAAAATGTGTCTCAGTACCATGGACAGGGTGCACAGTTGCATACTAATAATAACTAATAACTAATAATAATAACAATATCAATCGGTTGTTGTTCTGGACAGCATACACGTGGGAAGGTTTTCTGTAGTGTTGTTTGTTGTTGTTTATGTGTCCTGTCCATACCTCCTGGTATCGGGCGATTCCTCCATTAACAGCAGCGTCCACGACCCCATTCAGACACATGCTGAGTAGGTTAATGTTGCCATTGTGATGGCGGTGCTGGTACTGGCTAATGAGGGTGCGCAGCTCCTGGTTCTTGTTCTCTACAACATATATGGCGTTCTCCAGAGGACTGACCTCCACCTAGAACACAAACACACAAACCACATGAACATATATAATATGTAGGCTACACACAGGCACTACACACAAATGTATGCACAATGTCATAAACTACGTACAACATACGCTTCTGTATTACCAGTAACATTTCACGGTGATGGCTAACTGAAGGCTAAATGAAGGCAATGTACCTCACATTTGACAAAGCTCTACATTTGAAGCACACTTAATAGTTCTAAAGCTGTATTAGTCTGTAAGTCTAAGTGAATGTCTATGAATCTCACCACTTCTCTCCTCTCCACTTCAAACCAGCGTGAAATTCCAGGTAATGGACGTGACAAAATCAGTGTGGTCCGTTCAATCCACAAACTCTGCAGCCAGACACAACATCATACCACAGTCAGAATCATGAAGCACAGTTAAATGTAGCCAAACTGTCAGCTTATAATAAATTATACAATTCAGCCAAACTGAATCATGAATAGAGTATCTTATAAATGAGACTATGAATAGTATACAACTTATGAGGGCTGTTATTTCATAGTGTTCGTATCTCTAGAGGTGGTATTTATTTCCAGGGCATCTTCTCAGGTAAGAGGACGTGTGTGTCTGAGGTCTACTGGATTTTAGTCATCATGGCATGCTGATGTTTAAGTACCCTAAACTCATTTTCTCTGTCTTTCGGGCCCTTGTGGAAGGGACGGTCATAGTGAAAGCGGCTGATGTTGTTGGTCCGGTAGAAGCGTTTGATGCGCTCAGGCACGCGTTCCAAGTGTGGACCCTCAGTCAGCTCGGACACTGGGGTCACTGCAAAGATCTGTAAATCTGAAAGGCAGGTCAAGGACCGAAACACACATCATTTTTCTTGCTCACACACATATTTCCTTCAGCTCTCATGCACACACACACACACTCCAAACCACACAGTGGGTAGGATACACTGGGCATCGCTCTGTAGGATGGTGTCGTCTGGTTGGTTGGGGTGTTGCATAGCAATGGCCTGTGGGAATTCGTTCAGCATGCGCTGCTGAAAGTCCTCCAGCCGTTCATAGTCGTAGCCACGGCAAACAAATTCCTTATTCTGTCACACACAGACAAACACATACAGCATATACTATATATACACACACACACACACATATACACATACCTTCATTTTCCTTGACAAGTCAAACTTCTGACAACGTTTTCTTTGAGAGGCCTTCTCATCAGGCAATATACCTTCTTAGATACTTAGCTCATCCCAGAATTTTCTAGAATTTCTCTACATTATCGTATCAATAATTATCAAATATCAATTAATGGTAAGCTTGGTGAGTACACATAAGGGCTGACTTTATGGTAATACAGATATTGTGTCATATTGTTATCTTTTTAGACTGGTGTTATGAGCACATTTCAAGACATTCACATTAGTGTGTGTGTGTGTGTATGTGTGTGTGTGTGTGTGTGTGTGTGTGTGTGAGAGAGAGTGTACAAACCCTGAGGAAGAAGGGGAACTTGCGTCCATAAAATCCCATCCTGAAGAACTCTGGCTCCAGGCGCTGCTGCTCAATGATGTTGTCATAGTAACTAGCCTCCATTTTCTACCAAAGGGATTAAAGCAGAAACAGTAATTACACCATCGCCCACTCCAACAAACACCCAAATACACACAAGACTATACAGCAATCTAAAAATGGCGTCGATCAATGCATACCCGTATCCAGCTCAGACTGTGGTAATCATACAGGGTCTCATACTGAAACGCCAGTTCCCGGCAGAGAGAGATGCCATACTCCCAACACTGCACATCCAAATACAAAACCACAGCAGGACAAGTTAGTGCACACAATGTTGACTTTCTAACATGTGTGCGTATTGGAGTGTGACTGTGAATGTGTGTGTGTGTGTGTGTGTGTGTGTGTGTGTGTGTGCATGTGTGTGTGTGTGTGTGTGTGTGTGTGTGTGCGTATGTGTGTGTGTGTGTGTGTGTGTGTGTGTGTACTGTTGGTGGCCACGTGCCTTGCCCTTGTTGAAGTAGTGCAGGACCTTCCTGCTGAGGCTCTCCTTGCGCTGCCACTCGCTCTGGGCCGGGTAGTGCAGGAACTCCCTCAGTGGCCTCTCCTCCCACTGGAGCAGCTCCCAGTACAGCAGCAGGGTAAATGCCGCCTCTGAACACACACACACAGACACACACACACACACACACACGCACACACACACACGCACACATGCACGCGCACACGCACACACACACACAGACACACACGCACACACACACACACACACACACACACACACACACAGACACACACACACATGAATGCACGCACGCACACACACACACACACACACACACACACACACACGGACAAACACACATTGATCAAATTAGTTTTAGTGTTTAATATATGTACCCAGTAAAAAACTGGGCCTCCATTAAGAGGCCCCTGAGCCTTCGTCTCACCTGTGTAGTTCTCAGCTTGCAGGTGGAGCTCATACAGCTTGTGGATGTAGCGGATGTACATGTCCTCCTTGGTGACCTCGGACTTGTAAAAGTTCTGTGCAGCAAACCACACACACACACAATGGCAATGTTATGGCTATCATTATATAGCGCTACAATGTTGTAATGCTGTGGACTCTCATATTACATTAAATGGAATTTTCTATTTGGTGGTGCCCTTCTTCTCTATTCACCCCCGCCCTCCAAACAGCCACTGTTGGATGGGATCTGATACATAATGCTAAATGCTGATGGATAGCTAACTGGCATGCGATGGTTAGATGCTGACAGACTAAAGAGAGGATAAGGAGTGATTGATGGGTATGTTATGGGTAGAGGTGTGGGTATTTCTTACCAGCAGGTTCATGGAGCCATAAAATCTCTTATTCTCCACCTCCTCTGCTCTCACACTTTCCCTACACACACACACACACACACACACACACACACACACACACACACACACACACACACACACACACACAGAGAGAGACACACACACACACACACACACACACACACACAGAGACACACACACAAATAAACACACATTCACACATGCACACACACAAATATACACACACACATATACAGAGAGAGAGAGAGAGAGTCAACTTCCACACTCCACTCTGCCAATTGTAAAAATATCTGGGTATCACAACAAACGTCACAACGTCCTCTCTAAGCGTCTCTCCCTGAGACACAGCCTCAGACATGTGTACCTGTAATCCAACAGCCGTTCAATGAGCCGTGTGACCGAGGTGACAAAAGAGACACCTGTCTCTCTCCAAGCCTCCTGCTCCATCTTCTCCAAGAGACTGAAGAGAGAAGAGGAGAGAGGACAGCAAGAGGGCAGAAAAGTAGAAGAGAAAAAAAAAGAGATGAAGAGGGGACGACGTGTTGCGGAAATATGTACATAATGCATTTTCGTATATAAAGTACTGTAGGCTGCATATGCAATAATGTTTGATGGCAGAGAGAGAAAGAGAAAGAGAGAGAAAGAAAGAGAAAGAGAAAGAGAGAAAGAGAGAGAAAGAAAGAGAAAGAAAGAAACAGAGAGAGAGAGAGAAAGAAAGAGAAAGAAAGAAAAAGAGAGAGAGAGAGAAGGAGATGGGAAATCACCTGGGATAAGGTCCAAAGAGCTGTGTTCTGTAAGAAAAAAATAAAGTGTTACCAACCAGGCAGGAACTTTAGGCTGGACATATACAGTAGGATGATGCATAATTGAATTGTCTAAGGTGGTAATAACGTCTTTGACTTGGGGGTTACCCCTTGCATCAGGGGTATTATCTACTGCATGGTATGGACATGGCAGGAGTGGGGTTTGGACCAGGAGCTTTATTCAAGGCGGAGGTTTGGGGGATTTGTGATCGGGATCATGGGTAAAGATGAATCATTTAAATCAGAGGGTGACCACTCACAGCAGGCTAAAAAGCTCCCGGTGATTTTCATCCGCTTTACCATCGGACACCATGCTGTCAAGCTTATCCATGAGCTCTGCCTCCACCTGCATATGAAAGACCCACACACACACACAAACACACACACATACACACACACGCAAGAATAGCAGGACATCACAGTCAGTGACACCACCCACAATCTGTATTATGAGCAAAAAAATCCTCTCACCAAAAAGACAAAGCAATATAAGTTTGTATTGTTCATTGTAGAGTCAGAGTTCCCACTCCCCTGACAAAAAACCTGAATTTACATGACTTACTACAGTATGTAATGAATAGTACATCCCGACCAATGATTTCAGAGCACCCACGTAGTGTTCAAGAACCTTTGACTTTTTTAGAGTGGGAGATGATGAAATGGACATTAAATAAACACAGTTGGCACACTCAAGCAAGCAGTAAAGCTAATAACCAGATATACACCGATTCTGCAAGAAAATATATTTGTATTAATACAATTCCCTGATAATTCCCTGACTTCCCTGATATTCCATGTCTGGAATAGACTTTCTAAAATTCCATGATATTCCAAAAATTCCATGACCCGTGGGAACCCTGTAGAGTTGTACTAGTATAACAAGTATTTGTGACTGATTAATTCCATATTCCAAATGTCAAACCCTAATTTAATTTCAGGAAACAAAAAAACAGCATTCAAGACATTTTTTTTTTTAATTATTCATTTTTACCAAGATCTTATTGATGCCCCACCCGGACAGTAGTGGACTTTGATCTGATGAGGACTGGACTTGCTCCAGATGCTGTCCCCATCTTCCCCTCCCACTTGCCGTCCTGCTCTCCAGAGAGACCCACCTGTTTGAAGTTGCCGTTCTTGCGCTGCTCCCAGTTCATCATGTCGTGGAAGATGGGGATGATGATGTTGCGGACCTCCGTCTGAGGCACCAGAGCCACGCCCAGGAAAGGCCCCATCATCCCCGGCGTGAAGTGCTGCTTGTCGTCTCCTGAGGCAAACGCACGTTGGGATGGAATATATCATTGGAACGGAGTGACAGACAGACAGTACACCCCTTATGTGCGTCCTTTTCACTCTGAGCTTCGAGTAGAGAAGTTTGCCAGTGAATCTTTGTCTTAACAAACTAGTGTATCTATGATCCTATTGATTCTTCTGTGCAAAAATGTGACCTGTTACATAGATGTTATGTATAGCTATATTAAAGCACAATAAGAGCCTGTCTGTGATGGATAATCATCTAAAGATAAAACCCTGATTTAATTTCATGAAACAAAAAAAAGCATTCAAGACATTTAAAAAAAAAATATGTTTTACCAAAGATCTTATTGATGCCCCACCCAGACAGCACTGTACTGGTACATAATGACAAATCGACTAGTTGGCCTATTATGAAAAATCAGTAGTCGTGAAACCCCTAGAGCAAATATGTGTGTTTGAAGGTCTCACCCAATTTCTGCCACATGCTGAACAGCTCAAAGGCCATTGTCACCCTCATGTCTCCATACCTGTAGATATACACACACTGATTACAAGCCTTGAACTGGGTGACTGGGGGTACAGTATGTGCCTTTGTGTTTATGTTGTTCACATGCCTTTCTGTGTATGTGTGCTTTTGTGTGTGTGTGTGTGTGTGTGTGTGTGTGTGTGTGTGTGTGTGTGTGTGTGTGTGTGTGTGTGTGTGTCATACTGATCATAGGCCTGATCATACTTGTCCAACACTCTTTTCCTCTTAAGTGGGCTAAGGGACTCCAGCTGTAGACTGGGTTGACTGATGAACAATACAGTTAAACTGAAGAAGGAATTCCACACCTATTAAGAGTCAACACAGAGCACAATTCAGGTTTACCCATCAACATCACTCACACAAAACAAATACATACATGTGAACTCATGCTCTCTCACACACATAAGGGCAAACACTTTCTACAGGCTGACACTACACCTTAAACATAGTTCTCACATTAAAGACACTTTAAGATGCATTTATGGCCAAAAATACAAACAACTTGGCACAAAAAAAAAAGTATGACTGTATTTCAATGGAACAGTAATGAAAACATCTTTGTGAGGACTCTATGAATATGTGAGATGCTTATAGGCTTTGCATCTCTGAGAATTCTCTCTCTCTCTCTCTTTTTGTTTATTCTCTCTCTGGGCTTAGTGAAACCTAGCCTTGACAGGGACCCTTCCTGCTGTTAAGCCGCAGCAGTGCTGACTCAACTCTTTACCTTGAAATCAAAATCTGGGTCAGAGAAGTTCTTCTGCAGTGCCGGAGAGAGGTGCTGGGTTGTCGTGACAATTATGCTGCAGTGGGAGAGAGATTTCAATAAATTACCTTAGCTGGCATCAACAGCAGTTATTGACAGCAACTATACTGTGTTATCGGCAGCAGGGAAGGAATAAATAGGCTACCACAAAAAAAACGGTCACGCTAGCAATTACCAGCAAATAGCTCCTGAGTGCGTTAATATGTTCGTTATGCATGATAAATATATTGAACAAAAATATAAACGCAACATGTTCGTTTTCACTCCCATTTTTCATGAGTTGAAATGAAAGATCTGCACATTTTAAGGTGGCATTTTATTGTGACCTGGCATAGCGACATCTGTGCAGTAATTATGCTTTATAAATCAGGATCTTTCCTCCACTGGGAGACATAATTCTCCTCGAGTGAGCAGAGATGGAGTGAGGGAACGTTTGTGAGTGTCTGTGTGTGTGTGTGTGTGTGTGTGTGTGTGTGTGTGTGTGTGTGTGTGTGTGTGTGTGTGTGTGTGTGTGTGTGTGTGTGTGTGTGTGTGTGTGTGTGTGTGTGTGTGTGTGTGTGTGTGTGTGTGTGTGTGGTACTGTGTGTAAGCTTGCTTACTGGCTGGTGAGGAGTCGCATGACACTCCAGTCCCTGGGAAAGATGCTGAGCTTCATCAGGTTCCGGAACACACAGAAGATCTTCAGGAGGAATTCCTGACAACAAAGCACTCCAAATAAGAGTCACGTCTGTGTGTTTGTGTGTGTGTGTGTGTGTGTGTGTGTGTGTGTGTGTGTGTGTGTGTGTGCGTATGTGTGTGTGTGAAAAGAGAGAGAGAGAGAGAGAGAGAGAGAGAGAGAGAGAGAGAGAGAGAGAGAGAGAGAGTTACCTTCAGCTCATCCTTGCTGTGGAAGTTGTTGAGTAGGTGGTGAAAATGAGGATCAGACATCTGTCT
>NW_027468774.1:35621187-35631187 GCF_046254945.1 Alosa pseudoharengus
AGACAGAAGGAAAACATTTTGTCCCCTTGGAATTATAAGGTTCTATCTACGTTCTATCTACGAGTCGTTTTAGAATTCCATAGAGTTATACTAATAAGCGGAACAAACCTCTTTCGATATAATGTCCAAAAATGCATACAACTACAAGAAACACTTCATCTCACCTTATGTTGTCACAGAATAAGAAGAAATTACTACATTTTGACAAAAATGTCAGATAGAAGCTTATAATTCTAAGGGGAGGGTTTGTGTTTGTTGTTGGTTTGTTTTATTCGATGTGAGTTGTAGAGGTCACCTTCACCTGTGTGCAGATCAGCGTCTCGGAGTTGTGTCCGTCCAGGCTGAGCACGAAGCGAATGGAGTGGAAGAGCTCGTGGATGCTGACCCGGAATGCCTCCTCGTCCAGCCCGCAGGTGGCTCGTGAGTACAGCGCTCGTGACTGGACGATGAACTTGAACAGGTACTCCAGAGCCTACAGCACACGGTGTGGGGGGGGGGGGAGAGGCGCTCAGAGCCAAATAAAGATTCAGAGGCATGCTCTACTGCAGAACTCTATAGGGGGCCGGCATGCACCTATCTATCAGCATATATACTGGTGAGTGAAGGTCTATATGAATGTGCTTTCTTACTCTCATTGCATCCTGGATGTGATCCTGGCGCACAACTTCGGCTGACCGATCCATATACCACTTCAGACAGCGAATCAACTCCCTAAAGGCAGACAGACAGACAGACAGACAGACAGACATATACACACACACACACACACAAACACACAAACACACCACAAAACAATTTGTTAATGGGTATAATTACTTTCACGAATGCTTGAGTAATTGCTGACTTGCAAATTTTGAAATTTGTAGTGTGTGAAAAATGTCCTATCATACATGTGTACAAAGCTATGATGAAAAATATTAAAACATAATGAAAGCAAATAATACGTAAACATGTTTTTAATGTACGTCTACAGGTTGACGTGTGAAAAAGATATCTTAAGTGTGGAAGCGTACTTGTAGGCCAGTGCTCCAGCAAACTGGTTCTGGATGTAGGAGTCCATGACGGGCCGGAAGTGGTAGTACCTGCAGTCTCTCAGCAGGTTAATAATGAAGACCTGAGAGCAACACATTCACACTTAGGGCCAGTCCCTTCACGGGTCAGTAACTCTAAACACAGACACACACACACACACACACACACACACACACACACACACACACACACACACACACACACACACACACACACACACACACACACACACACACAAACACAAACACAGTACACACACACACACACACACACACACACACACACACACACGCACACACATTCATTCACACATTTCGTCTCTCAGTGCCACTCACCAGTGACTGAAACACCAGTGGTCCGTATTTGTCAGTATTCTCATCCAAGAGACTGAAGAGGGTGTCAAGGATGTCCTGCAGGAACTTCACAGCCAAAACAACAGCACAGTGGGTTATATGGGAATAACATGAAACGTGTGTGTGTGTGTGTGTGTGTGTTGCATACCTTGACAATTTCCTCTCCATTGATGAGACGCAAGCGTCCAAGAACATCCAGGACTCGCTCAGGATGCGCTTTCCACTTCAGTAGAGTCAGTAGATCCACTGAACACACACACACACACACACACACACACACACACACACACACACACACACACACACACACACACACACACACACACACACACACACACACAGGTCCATTAAAGTGTCTTTTTGGGTGGAGGCCAACAGAAAGAGCTCCTGGAGGGCTGTGTGTGCTGTGTGTGTTGTGTGTGTGTTGTGTGTGCTGTGTGTGTTGTGTGTGCTGGCTGTGTGTGTTGTGTGTGCTGGCTGTGTGTGTTGTGTGTGTTGTGTGTGTTGTGTGTGTTGTGTGTGTTGTGTGTGCTGGCTGTGTGTGTTGTGTGTGTTGTGTGTGTTGTGTGTGTTGTGTGTGCTGGCTGTGTGTGTTGTGTGTGTTGTGTGTGTTGTGTGTGTTGTGTGTGCTGTGTGTGTTGTGTGTGTTGTGTGTGTTGTGTGTGTTGTGTGTTGTGTGTGTTGTGTGTGTGTTGTGTGTGCTGTGTGTGCTGTGTGTGCTGTGTGTGCTGGCTGTGTGTGTTGTGTGTGTTGTGTGTGTTGTGTGTGTGTTGTGTGTGTTGTGTGTGTTGTGTGTGTTGTGTGTGTTGTGTGTGTGTTGTGTGTGTTGTGTGTGCTGTGTGTGTTGTGTGTGTTGTGTGTGCTGTGTGTGCTGTGTGTGTTGTGTGTGTTGTGTGTGCTGTGTGTGTTGTGTGTGTTGTGTGTGTTGTGTGTGTGTTGTGTGTGTTGTGTGTGTTGTGTGTGTTGTGTGTGTGTTGTGTGTGTTGTGTGTGTTGTGTGTGTTGTGTGTGCGGTACCGTTCTGTGTGAGCTTGGTGGAGGCCAGCAGGGTGTTGATGTACAAGTTCTCTTTGCTGCTGCGCTGGAATGGGAAGGAGGCCGGGATGGTGGGGCAGCTGCTAAGGTCGGCACGGCAACATGGCATGCTTAAATACAGGCCCTGATTGGTGAAGGTTGTGTTTTCATCACACTGTGGGGAGAGACGGAGACAAGAAGGGTTTTCATAGGAGAGTACATATATGTGTGTGTGTGTGTGTGTGTGTCTGTGTGTTTGTGTGTGTGTGTGTGTGTAGTGCACACACACATTTACTGACCTTGTAGACATAAAGCTCATGTGTCTCATCAGAGAGGGTGGTACCATCCTCCCTCATCAGAGGTGTGAAAGAAAAACCAAAGAGCTTCTTCTCCCCTTTATCCTTAGCTGTGGGACATCACACATCATATAAACACACATACACACACACACACACACACACACACGATGGAAAATGAGGTTTAGGGCAAAGGTTCCTTAAATATTTTAATAGACTAACTGATAAAGTGGTTACAGAAAATAAATGTATTCTGTATACTATTTATCGTTTATATAACCAGGGTTGTCACACTGAGAGAAGGTTAGAGTGGGTACATTAAAAAGGATGATATTTCTAGTCTGGAGTTTGTATCTGTTGTCGGTACACTGAGAAATCAATAGTATGGTAACAAACCATACTTGTTTTGTATATAAAAATGTACTGTTGAAGCTGCCTATACCCTGAGCCAGCCTGGCCAGCCAGAGAGACTATATACATGTGGAATAATAAATTTAGTCCAAAGTGTGCTAGACAGTTTTAGGGGCCTTCATATATAGAATAATCTTCTCCTTCTCCATAATATAACGTAATCTTTTTCATAATCTAAGACAGACAAATAAGTCTTTACTTGCAGACTAAAACAAGCCTTGTGTCTACAATAAAATAAAACTCAAATGATGCAGCGCCTGAGTGCTGAGGAATGATAACAGGTAAGGTAGAGGCGTTCAAGGCCGGTTCTCACTGGAGCAGTGTCGGAACTCAAAGCGCAGGTGGGAACCGCGGAAGCGTTCCAGAGGGATGGACAGCTTGAGGGTCTCGCTCCAGCGTGGGCTGTTGTTGTGGTAGAGCACAAAGGAGCGATGCTCACTGATGCTGGCCTCTCCGCAGCCCACACTCAAGCAGTCCTACACACACACACACGCACGCACACACACACATACACAAACATACACACACAGGCACGCATACCCACACACACGCACGCACACACACATACACACAAACATACACACGCAGGCACGCATACATATACACACACACACACACAAATAAACACACACAAATACACACACACACAAATGCACACACACACACACACACACACACACACACACACACACACACACACACATACACACATACACACACAGCACAGGCACGCATACACACACACACACACACACATACACACAAACATACACACGCAGGCACGCATACACACACACACACACACACACACACACACACACAAAGAAACAAATATTTTAGAGCTTTTTATCCGTAACTACACATAATCCAACTTACTGGGAAGGCATGTTTCAAATATACCTTCATCGCTATTTTCGCAAAATAGGGCAGCAGAAAATACACACCACCACTGAGTTTCTGAAACCAAGCATGTCTGTGCACTGCTGCAAGGTCATGTCTGCATTAGGCTGCATTGTTGCAACTATAGCATTAGTGTTAACAAAATGTAGGGGTGGGGGTGGGGGGGGGGGGGACTGTCCTGAATACAAGAGTGGGACAGTAGTCAAAACCCCAAAGGCCAGCAGTGGGTCTGAATTCAGACACTGACACAGGTCATCAGAGCATCATCTGGAGGTCTAAATACAAACACAGACAAATGTGGCCTAGAAAAATGCCCTCTCTCTCCTCTAAAGTTGCTTTCTTTCTCTCAGTAACAACGTTTTGAGTGTGACCAAACCGAGCGGAAAATGGCTCACTTTGAGGACCTCCCCGTCTGCGTAGAGCACGTAGACCGTCACCTCGATGTTCTTCTGCACACTCTTTCCCCCACGCTCAAACTCGCCACGTTCCAGCGTCAAGTATAAGTCATTACGGCAGTCCCCTGTACGCACGTACAGACACACACACACACACACACACACACACACACACACACACACACACACACACAAAAAAAACATGCATCAGACATAACACTGAAACAAAGATGCACTTTCTCCTATGCTCTCCATAGTTTGAACAGCCAGAAAATAGGTATTTGTATAATTTTCAAATAAAATCCTAAATTTTAGCTCCCTAAAAGACAGAGATAAATTAGCACACACGTTAAGAAAAGGACAGACTGCTCCGTTGGCTGCACAACAGCTTCTCCAACATGAGGTGAGACTGACATCAACCCACAATGCCTGACTTAATGTTCGTACATAATGTATCATATCATATTCAGTCTACTGAATGTGTGTGTGTGATGTGTGTGTGGTGTGTCTGTGATGTGTGTGTGTTGTGTGAGCGTGTAAGACTTTTCATGTTACTGCTCATCCTGTCCTTTTCCAATAAATGTGTTTTTATTCTTCTTTATGCTTTGGCTACACTGTATCTCAACCACATTATTTAAATCTCATGAATGTTGAATTTGTATTTGACACTGAAGTTGTCTGCGTCTACAACTATCACAGTGTGCAAGTGTGCCTGTGTGTGGGAATGTGTGTGGGACTGTGTGTGTGTTCACCTGGCATGATGACGTCGGGGAAGCCTAGCTTGCGTGCGGTGACGGCTCCCCGGGTGATGATGTGTGGGTTCTCCCTCCGCACCGCCTCCAGCTCCCCACGGAACAGCTGCAGGGACACGATCAGACCTGCGCACACAATTAAACACATAAGGACTATCAGACCTGCGCACACAATTAAACACATAAGGACTATCAGACCTGCGCACACAATTAAACACATAAGGACGATCAGACCTGCGCACACAATTAAACACATAAGGACTATCAGACCTGCGCACACAATTGAATACATAAGGATATGTGCGTGTACACACTTACTGTATGCATACACAAGCAAATACATATACGGACTATGAGAACTGAACCTACAATTACACACACACATCTCTTGCACAGACAAGTATAAATAAACTGAATCTGATTTATACAGTACCCTCCAGAATTATTGGCACCTCTGCTAAAGTTGACTAAAAAGAGGAATATAAAATCATCTTTTAGAAATTTATCTTAATGCCTTAAGTAAAAAAATGAGGAAATATCCAACCTTTAAGGACACCAATTTTCTTTGTGAATGAATAATGTATCATAAATAAACATTATTCATTCACAATGAGGGGTTGCCAACCCTTGTTGGTAGCAATTGTTTTTGTGTACAGATCTCAGAGCCTAGGCTGCCTACAGAGACACGTCTTTTTGACGGTCTGCTTATGGGGCAAGCAGCTAGCGGATCGTTAGGAAAGTTTAGATGAATGTGATCATTTATGTTTGGGCCTTTTTTGTGCCTGAAATCGCTGATACAACCTTTAAAATACAAGTTGGCACCCCTATGTTAAATTCCCATAGAGGCAGGCAGATTTTTATTTTTAAAGGCCAGTTATTTCATGGATCCAGGATACTATGCATCCTGATAAAGTTCCCTTTGGAATTAAAACAGCCCCACATCATCAAATACCCTTCACCATACCTAGAGATTGGCATGGTTTTATTTTTATGCTCATTGAGCTCAATGCAAATCAAACCATCTAATATGCTAACTGAAATAAAACCATGCCAATCTCTAGGTATGGTGAATGGTATGTGATGATGTGGGGCTATCTAATTTCAAGGATTAAATTTTTTTATTTAATTATCAGGATGCATGTTAGATAGATAGATAGATAGATAGATAGATGGATAGATAGATAGATAGATAGATAGATAGATAGATAGATACTTTATTGATCCCTAGAGGAAATTCAAGGTCACAGTAGCATACAGACATACACACACACATTCACTAACAGCAGAAAAAGTAATTAAGCAAATACATATGGTAAAGTGGCTGGCTACTGGACAGACAGTTCAAGACATGGAGGTGGTGAAGAGGCAGACAGACTATGCGGAGAAGTC
The DNA here is from genome assembly GCF_046254945.1 of Alosa pseudoharengus. NCBI lineage: Eukaryota > Metazoa > Chordata > Actinopteri > Clupeiformes > Clupeidae > Alosa > Alosa pseudoharengus. The sequence goes on from NW_027468774.1 coordinate 35,627,729, forward strand.
TATTTCTCCTCTTCCCTTAAGTGATGCATTGAACAGTTCAATGGCCCTGGAAAATAAATGACTTCCTCAGTCTGTCAGTCTGTCTGTTATCCTGGATCCATGAAATAACTGGCCTTTAAAAAAGAAAAATCTGCCTGCCTCTATGGGAATTTAACATACCTCTCATTCCTCATTCTTCCTTTTAGTCAACTTTAGCAGAGGTGCCAATAATTCTGGAGGGTACTGTACACATCATATGAGCACAAAATATATAATAAACATAAAATTATATAATACTAACTATATGGGCTTTTGTAGAGTCCACACTTTTGACAATGCTTACAAATTAGTGGATCCATCGTCCACACCATTATTCAGTGCCACTCTGAAACTGAATGGGTTCTTCCTTAGCTTTATTCACCCAAGCTAAAAACATAACCTCCTTGGCAGAGAAAATAACTGAGGTTTGATGCCTACCGTAGTTGGTGCTGGGAGCAGAGTATTTGGTGTTGGACTTGCGGATGATATTCTCCTGAATCTGGTACCAGTCATTCTCATTATTGCACCTGGTTTGAAGAGAGCTTCATTTACCAACCACAACATGCACAAAATATCCTAATATTAAAAAAAAATGTATTGCTAATGTATGTTCTGCATTATGGTCAGTCCAACTCACGTGAAGACTTTGATCACAAAGTCCTTCTCTTCCCTTGGGTCCGTGATGGAGGTGAAGACATCGGTCATTGCCAGCACTCCACAGCCATATGGCCGCCTATACTGGACATGAGCTGGACCTTTCTTAGAGTCATTCAGCAACATCCGACCTGCGAAAGAGCCCAAGAGATTAGGCACCCCTACCTCAGAAAGCACTTATCTCTCATTACTGCACAAAATTAGTCCAAAAGTCCTAAAGATTTAGTATCCTGTAAAAGCAAGCACTTAAAAGTATAGTTCAAAGATGACCATACACAGATATTGATACTGATAGTCACTTGTAACAGTAACATTAAGGGAAATGGGGCTAAAAGGTCTAAAATAAAGATTTTAAGTCATAAGGAATGCAATCGATAGAGGAGAAATTATCCATTTCAAGAGGGGTAAATATATGATGTATCGGGTTACAAAATGGATCAGGTTCTTCAGCTTGCGCTAATGGGAATGTAATTGTCAGTTAGGAGGCCCCAGCAAACACAATCCAATTGAAAATGTGAACTGTAACTTTAGAGAACATTACAGACATGGCTCTGACCACTCAAGTCCAAGACCTCAGATGGACTCAAATGTCAAGCTCACTATACTATATAACAAGTCAAGGTAAGCTCATCATATATAGCTGAGTGGCTTACCAGTTCTGATAATATGTGCCACGATGTAGAGATCCCGTTTCATGTCCTTACTGCTCAGATCCTGTGAAGGAAACGGAAATGACCACCACGGTCAGCCTAGAATTTGGCCCTGATTCCCGAGCCTCAGGGGTTGAGTCACACCACACCACACCACACCACACCACACCACACCACACCACACCTCCCATTATCTGGGTTGTTGCTAGCCTCCAGGCTGCACACACTAATTGTCTATCTGTGCACAACACTACATCTCTTCACTGCATTGTTTTGTGAACTGTCTGCATTTTGTTTAAGTATTTATGTTTATTTATGTATTATTATCAGAATAACAGAAAATGAGATTTTTCTAAAACATTATCTTGTGAAACAAGTCATATTTTGTCTACATAAGAATAGTTACCGTAATTTCCCAACTATTAGACGAGGTTCATTCATTGATTGATTTTGCAAAATTTCTTAAAGGAACCATATGTAAGATTGTGGCCAAAACTGGTACTGCAATCACTTTCAAATGACTGTAGAGCGGTGTATCCCCACCCCTCCCTCCTGACTCAAGGTTGCCAACCCGGACGCCAAAACACTATTGACTTTGTGATTAGTAAATAGGTGGAGGGTGGCGCATTAGGCCAAAACACAACATGACATGACAAAACACAACATCAACAACATCAGTTGAGGGCTGCAACTTCACTTTTTAAATGACAATATCCTGGCCGGACTACTGTTGTCAATGATATAAGTATTTGAAATTAACATGATTTCTTAATGTCTAGTGACATATCAGGGCCATTTTATGATTAATTGAAATACATTTCTTACATACGGTTCCTTTAAGCTATGAGGTTAATATACAGGGTATTAATATGGTATTAATATGGTTTTGTTTTTTTAACTTGCATAAAACACTGTCCTGCAGTTTATACACAATGCGGCTAATACACAGAAAATTACCGTATGTACATAAATTGCATTTGCACAGCAATAAGATCCTCAGATCCTCCGACTCGACCCTACCCGACCCGACCCACTTACTGTGAATAGAGCACACAGTCCGTCGGACTTCTCTGGATTTCTCGGGCCTCCATTTTTATTCAGCTTTACAAGAAACTTCTCGCTGAAAGGCAGAACATTCCCACGTTAGAGCAGAAGGGACCAAAGGCCTCCTTTTCAGTCTCAACTACTTCGTGCTCCAAATCAGTTCAAGAGAACTTGCTCTGCGAACAAGTCTCCATGGTACACCCATGTGAGCTGTAGATGATTAATGGATGCACTACTACATGAATGTCGTGCTAAGCCACGTCGCCCAAAAGTCATCAAATTCCTCATGTTAGTGCAACGGCTCTGTCGGTATGTGTTTGTTTGCCCATGCTCTGAAAATATAAACCTGCATTTATTTGAAGACAGAAGTGCCTTGGTCTTTTTGATCCTGGGTGTAGCCAGCCACTGCCGGGATTTAGTGATTTTTATGAACTGTACCTGCACCACCAAAGAGCACCTGTTGTGGGATTAGCCAGCGGAGTCTAGTAGCGTTTCTCTCCCTTGCAACAGACTCTCTCTGTATGTCTCGGTATGCTCCTACCTGATGCATTTGTTGTCTCGGACATCGTAAAGGCTGAAGAGGACGTCGGTGTCCTCGCTGATGCTGTTGTACGTGAAGCTCTTCAGGTTCAGGGAGAGGTGGTGCGCCACTGGGGCACGGCACGCATCGCCATGGCGCTGTCGAGGGTCTCCCTGAAAGAGGTTATAGATCGTCATTCATTAGCTCCCGAATGAATAGCCATTAAATAGTCATCAAATGAAACAGTAATTAAAGGGCACACACGGTTCAAACATACACCAATGTAAAAGTTTGATTAAACACTCAAATACAATGCATCACATCAATGCATCACATAAAGGCCAAAAAATGAAATTCATTAACATGTGGGCTACCATCCACACATAAGTCTATATGCTGTTACTCACTCATATACTAACTGAACTGCTCACCCACTCACTAACGATCATGGAAACTCATCAGTGGTTGTGTTTACCTGCGTTTGACTGGGCTGGCCACAGTGTCTACTGGATGCATGCTGAAGAACAGTTAAACAGAAGCCAATCGTGAATTTTTTATCGACCATGCGAAAAA